>NC_137910.1:31583383-31838383 GCF_963457725.1 Sprattus sprattus
CCAACATACTGTAGCGAATGTATGAATTGATCACGAAGACGTTATCTTTCAGTCCAATCGACACATTCAGCTCCCACAGGAGCTCTCTCAAGCTGGGCACCGTTTCACTCACAGCACCTTTCATGCAAATACGACAGCACAGGCACTAGCAAATCAGATCGCGTTTCTGCTCAAGTCTAAAGAGCGCAAAGATCAAAAATAAAAGATGGCAGACCAAACTCCATAGCTGGTCTTGTTGTACATATAAATTGTTAGCTTGACATTTTTTTGCTTAGATTAAAAAAAAATAAATAATAATCAATAGAGAAATAGACACTGTAAAAGGTCAAAAAACGTTAATTGTAACTGAAAAATAAGTCTGAGAGGATTTGCGAGGTGTATGAGCCCCCTAGCTAATGTTAGCATGCTACTACCTACAATCTTAACAACTTGCTAGCGGTGTGATTGGTTTGTTGACCTGTCAATCTCACTATAACATCTATGTTGTCAACACAACTCCATGCGCCAGACTCCTCCTCCGTCATCCGTTGGATCGTGTCAGTCAGGAGTTATTGAAAAGAAGATACATCTCACTAATGTGGGAGGATGTGTGCCATCGACAGATGCTTGAGGATTCACTGTCCCTTTTTTATGTATGATGAAATAAAAACATATATCTGTGAAGTTGTTATTAATTGTTAGCTCAGAGTTGTTTGCATGATGTATGTCTATAAATGGCAGTGGAACGGCCACCCTGTACCTTTCATGTTGTTAAATGTTAAATTAAATTCAATGTTAAGTTAAATTTGTTGTTCAAAAATGTTAGGTTAAATTCAATGTTAAAAAATCTAAATGTTAATGAATATATTAACCTTTGTATTATTTGAATAGCTTAGTATTGAATACACAATAACAGGGTAGCTATGTTTATTTGGCATTAGGCCCAGTATATTATAAACAAAATGTTATGCAATTTATATAGTAGGGGGTCCCTGCTCATCTCCCCATCAGTTTGGGGGTCCCTGGCCTGAAAAACGTTGAAGACCCCTGTTCTAGCCTATGCTGATGCAGTGCAGTCACAGGCTCTTCTCCTTTTTCTAGACTTCTGACACTATTGAACATGCATTTCTTTTGAAGACTCAAGTTATTTGGTTTTGGTGATTATTTGATTAATATAATTGAAATGCTTTATAAGGATATAAATAGTTCTTCGGCAAGGATGCCCAGTTTCTCCTGGTCACAGAATTGCTAGCATTAAGTGTAATCCCTGATCTTGAATTTAAAGGTATTAATATTTTTGACAGGGAAATAAAAATTGCACAACTGGCAGATGACACAATTTTGTTTATGCAAGACAAAGATCAGTTGTCTTGCGCTTTAACTTTGGTTGAGCAATTCTCAAATGCCTCAGGTCTTGAACATTTCCAAGTGTGAGATTCTACCTTTGCATGAGTGTGATGACAACGTCATAAAGGATATTCCAGTAAAACATACTGTTAAATACCTTGGAATTCACATAACTAAGAATGCAACAAATAGACAGCAGTTAAACTACACAACAAAAATGGCCAAATCTAAAAGTATTTTTATCTCTTGGTTGCAAAGAGACTTATCTATGTTCGGTAGAACTCTTTTATCCAAGGCAGATGGTCTATCTCACTTTGTATATCCCTCCCTTTCTTTATTTATTAATAATAAATTGTTAAAAGAGTTAATAAACTGTTTCTGGACTTCATCTGGAAAGATAAACCTCACAAACTTAAGAAAGAGGTGCTCTCTGATTGCAAAGCCAAGGGAGGTTTAGATTTCTTGGACTTCACAGACACAGTTAATTCATTTAGAGTCGGCTGGATCAGGCGTTGTCTTGTACATTCTCAATTCCTTATGTTTTTTTTTTTTTTTATCCCCAATCATATATTTAACCAGATTGGTGGTCTTTCTTTTTAAAATGTAACTCTGTCCCTACCAAATTACCTGTCATGTTGTCTAAATTTCACCAACAATGTCTTCTAGCATGGAAACTGTGTTTCATTCACAACTTCTCACCTCATAAAACACGAATTTGGAATAATGCAGATATTTAAGTTAAAATCTAGATGGTTTGAGAATGGCATTAATAATGTTATTTCTTTGTTTGATAGATCTGGCACTCTACTGACATATGAACAATTTCTGTCACGTCATGGCCTCCCAGTCCCAATTAGGGAATTTAACTCAGTCACTAAAGCTATCCCTAAGGGATTAATCCAACTTGTCAAAAGTCACCTTTCTTTTGGTATGGACAATGCAACACAACATAATTTACTTTTGAATGGGATTGATGTGATGGACAGAAAATGTGATAATAAACATATTCGCCAAATCTTTCAATTTAAAAAAAGAATAACACCTAGAGGGAAATTCTACTGGGGATCCTTGATTCAGCACATTAACTGGCAAAAAGCTTGGCTGTATCTGTATCACAAATAAGGTAAAGGAGGTTCACTTCAAAATTCTACATAAAATATATCCAGTGAATGTCAATATAGCGAAACAAACTGACATAAGCTCTGCTTGTTCCTTTTGTGGTAACACAGATGAAACAATGTTGCATCTTTTTTTTGAGTGTGAGAAGACAAAAAGGTTTCTTCATGACCTAAATAATCATCTTTTTGAATTATCATATTCCCTTACAGCAAAGGTTTTTCTCTTTTATTATGATAACCCTGTGAACTACCCTTTGGAATTTGTTGTAAACTTTTTTACTTTGCAATCATGGCTACAAAAATGGCTACAAGGACAGCCATCCTTCCATGTCTTTAAGCTAGAAATGGACTAACTTCTTAAATCTCTTCATTTTGTCAGAAATAACAAAAAAAAATGATACTCTTATGTCTCCTCCACACGGTTATTAAAGGATAATTATTTCTTTCCTCCTTGTTTTGTGATGTGCCTTTATTTTTTTTTTCTGTTGCATTGTTCATTATCATTTGTCTATGTATGGATTAATGTACTGCTGTATTATTATAATGTATGATGTTCTTTATGTTGTTGTATTGTCACTAAGCATTAATAAATAATAGTAATAATAAAAAAGTAGTGCCGTTCTCACTCTAAAGGCTGCTACTGGAGTACATGAAAGTCACCTGACAAGCTTTTGGTCTGATCAAAAAACAGCCAACAAGTGCACAGCATGTTTGAGATCTTTTTTTTAGGACTGTTAAAAAACCACTCTCAGTAGCCCCGTATACATGTAAGCCGCTTATAGTTCCTAAGCCGCTTATAATTGCCTCATGTAGCTAACGAAAAAATGTAAGCCGCTTACATTTATGCCGATGTATGAGGCGATCGAGAGAGGTAGTCTACACCGATCGGTAAGCCGCTTAAACAAGGCAGACGTAACATGTAACTAATGGTGACAAAGAAGCCGCTTATAGGGAGTGTTATGCGCATGCGTGCCTACGTGGCAGTAGACCACCAGGCTACAGACCGTAAATGTAAATATCAGCAGTAATTAAACAACTGTACTGATATTAAATGTACTACTAACATGCCATTCTCAATTTAAGCCAGTGACATGAGTATTTTGGTGAAGTTAACGATGTATACGACAGTTAGCATACCTAGCTAGTTAGCATTACCATTGGATCTGAATGGCAGTTATGCTAAGCTAGCTAGCTATTCCACCACCCGACGAAGGTAAACTTTTATCGGATACTTTTCGCTTGACGAGCGGGGGCAATCAGTATCAGGCAATCCATCAGTACGGGTCGTGTTTTCTTGTTGCAGAAGGCCCTTTTTTAAAGACAGGTTAGCCGAAGGCATATGGGATGGCCCTATTGCATGTATTTTCGTTTATTAAAGGAGGCCAAAGCAACATTAGGGCATCAAAATGGAAATATTCTTCTTATACAATCTTTATGATATTGACATTCACTTCACCATATTAGCACATTTGCATCATTACTTGATACTTTGGGCGTTAAAAAGAGCGTTAAACTAGCCGCAAGAGCGTTGCCACCAAAAAAATCGGAAGATTTGAAAAAATTGCCTCTCCCCACCGGCGGCGCTGGCAGCGCGATATTCTATCAGTTCTCACCACACAACGACGTCTCATCTTTGCTCCTTGAATGTCGATATGTAATGGTATGGTGTTATTAACTACTTACTGGCCGAGAGTCAGGTCATGCAGGTAAATATCAGACAGAGGCCGTAAGGTATCGACCGAGCGATAGCGAGGTTGATGCTGCGGGGCCGAAGTCTGATATACCTGCATGACCGAACGGTCGAGGTTAGTAAGTTGTTTATTATATGGCATTTAAGCTCTTTTCATTTTAAAAATAAATGTTAATTGTAATTAGAAATCATGTAGTTTTGTTCAGCTCTCAAGTCTAAACAATGACTTGCTAACTTCAAGTTACAATGATCAATAGAAAACGGACAACAGGGCTCAGCTTAAATGGCTTTAATTTACAGTTAAACACAAGGTTTTCAAACTATAGTAGTCAAGTCTTCATCATCACTTTCAATAACACATTTTCGCTGCTTCTGAAGTCCTATAAAGTATTACCCGATATCAAAATGTTCGCGAATTCTTGAGTCTTTATTCTTCAAATGTCATCAAGTGTCATGTTACCACGACATTCAACTGGTTTCCTGTTCTCAGATAATTTCATAAAAGGAGTCCTGATTCTATCAATACATGCTAATGGCTGTTGATATATCACTAATTTTTAAGGATGTAATGTTTAGTACTTGGTACATGGTATCACTAATTTTTAAGAATGATGGGGTGTGCAATAAGAATACTTATCAGACCGAAGACCGGCTAGAACGTCGACACGCGGCTGGCATGACTGCCCATTAGCCAATCAGAATGCTCGTACTGTCGTTGCCATATAATAATGAAACTTACTACGTGTAAAAAAGACTAGAAATTGAACTTTTATTATTCAAGTCTCAAGCCTCTAATGTTGCCTCGGGCGCCTTTAAGACGTTGATCTAGCTTTCAATTTGGCTGCAAAAACGTTGCCCAGTTCATTGTCAAAATTAAACTCTAGAAAGAAAACGCTATACGTGTATAATCAAGGCTATGATGTCACCATGTGGTTTTCATTAATATCTTGGTGGAGGCTAATACTAATATGAATGCCATTTGTTAAAGCAGCACAACGGACCAATAGCTATTAGCTAAAGGTATGCTAGCAGCTAAAACTAACGAAACTCCTTGAAATGTGCTGACTTTGACATTATGACAAACTAGTTACTCAATGACTGTCCTTACACAGTCAAACATCAAGCAAGTGCAACACAAGACAAAGCAGGACGGCAAATAAGCTACTTACTAGATCGGCAGAAAGTAAACAAGTCAGAGCGGCGGCATGCACCAGGCAAAACTACAGAACGCAGTTATATGCCTATGGACCCTGGTATCGCAATGGCACGGAGGCGATTCTCCATATTAAAAGTCATTGTAGCGCCCCAATTTTTTTAAAGCTGTTATTTTAAGGTTAAACTGCTTATCCTAACCCAAATCCTGGAGTATAATTGTTGCATAATGGGGCTCTAAGTGTTAGTGACAACCCTAATGCTCATCATATCAGCCATAAAACAACAGCAGATATCTGGCTTTTAAAAGTTGCCATCGTTCAGTGAGAACAAGACCACTGAAAAGAGTTAATCATATTTTTTGAGATTTGTACAGAGTGTCAGTCGGGGATGCAAGTTTTTGATAACATTAGGTCAGTGTTTCTCAAGGCTTTTTAGACCAACGACCACTTAGCCAATAAAAAAAACTTGCGAACCATCTAACTAAATAGAAAATCCCAGAAACAACATGCCTACACAGACCTGGTGCCAGACAATTGTTAGCGGCACATGAATTTCACGGGTGGGCTCTCCTTTTTTATGTACCTGTAGGCTGGTTATAAATATGACAATGTGCAAGGCGAAGCATCTGGGACCCTGCTCCATGCTTGACTTGGTTATGTTACAAACTATAGTTCGCTCACAGCCTCATACTCCCATCACACACTCAGACAGGCCAATGTATCACAAAACACAACGATGCGCATACCGATCGCAGTAATTCAGTAGGCCTACCAACAGTAGGCTAGCCCACTGGAATTAATACATGCATCCTAGTAGGGATCATTTCGGAATTAAGAGCTGCCATTATCCAACGTCACACAACACAGAATATAGTTATCATCTTGTTGTTTCCGCAGCGGGAGAAAAAAACGCTGTTTGAATGCAGCTCTGCGGCAGGATAATGCCCAATAAGGCTGAACCATCTCGTCGATGCACCTTCTCCTTGTCTATGTCAGAGGCTTTCTCATTTAATTTTCTTTTCATAGTCCCTGTCTTAAGCCACCAAACCATGACCTTGTTAATAGATTAGGCAACTCTTTATTAGATTAGGCTACTGGCTGTGTTCTCTTCGTTCTGAGTTGTATGTTAGAAATGTCCCAATAATTTGCCTCTTGCTGTCGCGGACCATTACGGGGCACTGGCGGACCACACTTTTAGAATGACTGCATTAGGTGGATATTCCATGTTTGTTTATGTCTTTGTTAACATGAGGCGTGAACTCTGAACTTGTGTCGTCGGTAGGCTCGTCAACTAACAGTAAACGAGCTGCAGATTGCAAAACGTCTCGGCACATCTGAGCGTGTCGAATATGAATGATTGACACAGCGAACGGCGACGGAAGCTGCCTGTGCACGATGCGGATCCATGTTGATGTTGTTAGTAAACAAAGAAGGTGGGAGCACATCTCCGTCGTCTTTGCGCATGCGCAAGGCAAGGTAAGCGGCTTAAATTTTGGTCCATGTAACCACTTACCAACAAGAGCCGCTTCCCTTAGAATTTTTCACACCTGCTCGCAAAGACGATTCTTTCAGAGCGTCTTACAAAAAAAGACACATGTATACGCAGCTACTATCTAACTTAAGTAGACTCTGGGAATGGTATTCCAACAGTTTAAAGGGATCTGCATACTTAGCACTTGTTAGGAGTAGGTGATCCTAAACAATTGCATGGTCGAGTAGATGTGCATAACATGTTTGTGAATAAGGTGACTTAATGTCTTATTTTGGACCTGTCTTTTTGGCAGACCACAGATCTAACCCCTTTTCAGAATGTCTGCTGTTCTTGACACTATGACAAACTAGTGTGTCAAACATCTTTCCTAACACAGTCACACATCAAGCAAGTGCAACACAAGACAAAGCAAGATGACAAATAAGCTACTTACTATCCTGCAGAGAGTAGTACCCGGGCGGCTTCCAGAAACATACTGTTACTTCCAACAAACTGGGTAAAATAGATGGCTCGGGAATGGTTGATTGAAGTAAATACTTAGTTATTGTAACTTGGTTATTAGAACATTAAACTTGCATTTTCCATTCCATTTAATTTGGGGTATAAGTAGATTGATATTAACCAACTTAATGGTGCAACCCAGTGCATTACTTAAATTTGTTAAGGCAACGAGTAATGTACATGTGATGAAAGAATGCACTGTACATGTGATGGAGGAATGCACAGTGCAGGGTTGAAATCCAGCTGAATTTGCATTAAATTGGGTCGTTTAAACCAAGATCATGCTGCAAGATCTCAAATTGCTAACGTTAGCAACTTGCCAGCTAGACAATTTTGTTTCCGGTGGACCTGTTTGTGTTGTCAATCGATAATGGATACAGCTTGCTTTCTCGGGACAAGAGGACTTTTGACTTTCATTTGGCGCATTTGATCATGTTTTGAGAGAAAAATAAAACACAAATCCAGTAATTTTATCAATGTGGTTTAAAATAGCTAGCTACATCCTTTGAGAAGAAACACAGTGTGTGCTGCATTTCATACATCTTTAGAAGAGAGTTTTAAAATTATGTTTTTATTGCTAAGCCTTTATTTTGCAAGTCACCCAATTCCTTTTTTGATGAACCCCAACAGCCGCGAGTAATCGAGGTGATGGTGTACTTTTGTGTGGACATACATATATCCTTCTCTTACTGCTGTAAAAGGTTAGCTTACTGTATACAAATAAACTTTGTTCATTAAAATGAACATGGTTTCAGTGTAACAAGTAATCAATATGTTAGGTAACGACAAAAACGTTCAAAAACAACACAAGTTCATAGGTTTACGTTTCTGGCCGGCAATGGTACAGCTGAGCTAGGCTGGCCTTGTCTTGTTTTCAACTAAGTTTAAGTTCCTCTAAATTAACACTACATGAAGATATAATATGTTATTTAATATTTGTTTATTACTATGTTTGGCTTCCTTGAGATCATTTTACGGCCTATTTGTGTGACAGTCTGTTTGTGTTTCTGCACCTTGTCCACCTAAAAGCAAGGTTCATGAAAATTATATTGTTAACTATATAAGTTGAAGTATATGTAGTATAGGCCCTGAAATTATCTCAAAGAAGCCAAACATAGTTATAAACAAATATTAAATACTACATCATATCTTCATGTAGTGCAGCATTCATCAGTATTGACAGGTCCACCAAATAATTTTCGTCGTGGTAGGGTTCATGTTAGCATTTCCTATGACTTATAGCAGGGAAGGTCAAGCAAGAATCATACATAAATTAAATTACACCCTAAATTCAATACTAGCTTCATGCAAGTGTTTGAAAATACCAAATCATCTCTGAGCCTCTGTTGATCTTGTTGAAGCTGATCACTTCTATTTTTTAGGTGTTGCTGCTGCCTTTTCAAGAGGTCATACTGTAAAATCATCTCAGAAAGAAGATGACCCTAGAAAAGAGTATATAAGAGTGTAAGAGTATATTAAAGCAGAGATGTCTCACTGCCAAATAACCTGCTATATCATCACTTACATAATGTATTTACAAAAAAATTGTGACAAAAAAAAAAAATCAAAAACATGATGCAATACCAAAGAAATATGCCAATTATTTTCAGATCTTACCTTCTGATCTAGTTCTTTCGTAAGGCAGTTCAGCTGCTCTTTGTGGGTTTTAATCTGTTCATGAGTCTTTGCAATGGCACTCTTTGCTGTTGGGACAGTGAAAATATTCTATCAGACTCTTCATTAGTACAATACAGTACATGATGGGTAGGCCATCAGCGCAAGCAAGGTTTGCCCAGCCAAGGCTAAAAATAAACATCAATTTAAAAGATATTGTGGTTAACATGGTAAACATCTATGGACTACAATCACTATGATCCAATGTTACTTGAATTCATATTTTCCTTGACTGTCATCCTGTGGCCATTGTGTTTTCCCATAATACATCTGGAAGAGGTTGTCAACCATCTTATTTGATCCAGTGGCATGAGCCTAAGCCTCTTTCGATTATGTCATGGGTCTCACTGACAAGCAGTGCACCTTGTGGTAGGCCTACTGGCTTTGGACATTCCTGCATGAATATTGCAAACCACTTGATAAAAAGGATTGGTGACAGTGGTAGGAAATGTTGTTTGACAGTCCAACAGCAAGCAACGTTTTGACAAATTGTGCTGAACTTGAATCAGTTATGATGTTGTGCACTATAAACATTACATTAAACAAAAAATATAAAGATTTTCTTTTTATCATAAGTATTGCAAACTGTCTGTTTAAGAGCGGTGGTGACAGTTGATCTCAATGGGAGGCTAGTTAAAGTTAGGTAAACATTCTAGTTGACAACCCACCAGCAAGGAGTGCTTTGGAAAGCATGTGCTGGATTGGAAATCAGTCATGATGTTGTGCGCACTACACACCTGTGACAAAACTAAATAGTATATAAAAAAATGCTTTTTTCCCATGCAAGGTAAAGAGGTATAAGTTCACTAGCAGGCCCGGGCATTCACAGCATTCATCTTTTTGCTTAAAGGGTGTGGTCATCCCCTCCCCTATTGTATTCTACCTGCCTTATAGTCCTGCAAAGCGTTCTGAGTGTGACAATTTAAGAATGATAATGAGTACTTTCAGAGTGAATGTATTATGCTACATAGTGGCATTTCTACATAAGGGGCACTTGGTGCACTGCCCCACCAGATACAGATGGCGTTGTTGTGCAGAAAGCTCAATCTGTACTTTTTTGGCAAAATATATATAATTTTATTCAATGTGCAAAGCAGCGTGAGTAGGGACAGACTCAAGAACCAAAATGAGGCACTGAAGAGAGAGCTTTTCCACCTTAAAAAACAACTGGCTCGATCACAAAAAATAATTGAACACATTAGAAAGGATTTTCAAAGGGAAAAGAAAAAGGTCAGGGTATTAATAATAATGATAATAATAATAATAAAAAACTACAGGATAGTTAGAGCTGAACTGTTGCTTCATTTATCCAATTTCAACTACCATGGAAAAAGTGGGCCGGTCTTGGGCCTTGAATTCCCGGGCTGAAAAGTGGCCCCACCCCGGCCCTGGGAAGGTCTCACGTCGAGAAAAAGTATCTGTTTTTCTTAGCCAAGATAAGAACAGCAGACAGCTTGCAGGAAGAAAAGATACAATTACAAAAAACAAAGTTAAACTTCAGAGACCTATTCTATCAAATACACTAAAGGAACTCCATGGTGTATACAACTCGGAGGTGGCCAGAGAGGACTCCATGTCTTACCAACAGTTTGTATGACTCAGGCCATTCCATATCACTGAGCCAAAAGCAAGTGACAGGGACACATGTGCTTGCATCCACCATGAGAACATGGGCCTCCTGGTAGATGAACTTAAAGGATTGCTCAAAACACAGGAGGGGGCTAAGCAGACCAAACACTTTGCCAAAACAAAATAATCTGGGACCTGGAGTGAGCTTGTCAAAGTGTTTAACAGCAAGCTTGACGCCCTAGCAACACACCAGTATAACCGGATCCATGAGGCAGTGCAGACACTTGAAGGAGACTCTTTGTCATCCACATGGACTTCTCGGAAAATGATGCATGTAAATTGGCCATGGCGATTTGCCACCTGATAAGGGCACATTCAAAATTCACCAGATCGAATCAACCGAGGCGGGTAAGATCCACCACGACAAAAAAAGCCCATGCAAATGTGGACTATCAGTGGAGATTCAATTCCACAATGAAAATTATTCTCCCGATATTGAAAATGCTGAGGACCTAACAGGGAATTTGTTGTGGTTATGTATGACAGCAAGCCCTTTGTTGGGCAAGTTGTGCAGGTCGTAGGCAATGAAATGGAGGTAAACCGTATGCATCAGAGTGCAGTAAGGAAAAAATGCCTTTGAATGGCCGAAGACGAGGTGTTTTACTTCCGAGCAGACATAAAGGCTACAATGAGACATTCCAAACTAATAAGTGCAGATTGGGTGAAGTTTTCTATGTAGTTGTTTTTAAGTTTTAAGTTCTACTTCATCTGAAGTGAGTGATAATATATTTTGTCTACATTGTAGACTTTTGTCTAAGCTCCTGTTCTAGCCTGACAACAACCTGTCTGTTTGTCTGTTAAGCCCCTCCAATGTAACGTTGACGCTAGCCGATATATGATTGCTAACTAATGTGAACACTAGCGCTAGTTAGAATGTACATTACTTGTGATTATTTTTAGCCTATGATATGAGTTGATAGTGATGACAGCCTGTCACCTTTCCTGTTCACCCTGTACACCTCCCGACTTCCGCTTCAATTCAAGTACATGCCACCTACAGAAGTTTTCCGATGACTCCTCCATCGTCAATTGCATCGAGGATGACACTGGGTGGAGTTCAGAGCTCTGGTAGAGAGTTTTGTAGGGTGGTCTGACACCAATCACCTCCAGCTCAACATCAGGTCCTTTAAAAGTATGCAATAGGCTGCTGCAGATACCAGTCTGAGTTAGCCAGTGTCCTCTTCTTTGGCGTGGTGTGTTGGGGGGTAACATCAACACAATGGATGCAGTCATGACTAACCATAGACATGTTAACACTTTAACTGAAATCCAGGAGTTCTACATCGTTCCTGACAAGAATGTCATACCGGGCAGGGCCTCGTTTCCCGATAACGACGTATCTTAACGGCCTACGTGGATTTTGGCGACATCGTAGACTCATCATAGCCGTAAGTGCGGCGTCGGGAAACCGCTCTGCAAGGATCCCTCTTACGACCGATTTCAAGTCCTTTTTAGCGTTCGGGAAACTAGGCCCAGGTCAACCTCTTCCCTTGGTGCTTAAGGTGAACTTTTTAAAGGCACATTTTGTGTTTGGCAAATCATACAACACCAGGCTTCTTAACATGTATGTTTTCCTTCAGACAACTATGTACAACATTGACGTTGCCAGAGTTAACCCTCTATACCCCAATAGAATTCTAGAACACTGCAGCAAATCCCACGAAAAACAGAGAATTCCTTAATTTTTTGTTATTCTGTAAACAAACAGTAACAGTTAGAAAACAAAAGAAAAATTATAATTACAAGTTTGTTTTGTTTGAAAGGGCATGAATTCTTTGTTAATATGATATCAAACATGTATTAGTGACTTCTACAAATATTAAAATCCAAAGCTTTACATACACCCTAAAGTTCAAATTCATAAGTTTTGAACCGTACAGCAGTCCAGCGTTTCCGTTGTCTTTGACTTTGTCCGAAAAAAAAATGAAATGACCGAAAATATTACATCTCACCGGTCAAAATGTCTGATTGGAATTTCTTAAAAATCCCGTCCCTCAAACACAATCTGAATTTGACAACAATCCTAAGATTTAGGCCTATAAACAGTCGTGCACTGCCCTTATTATGTTTTAAAGCAGTCATTCTCAAAGTGTGGTCCGCAAGTGCCCCATAATGGTCCGCGACGGCCAAAAGCAAATTATTGCGACATTTCTAACATACAACTCAGAACGAAGAGAACACATCCAGTTGCCTAATCTATTAACAAGGTCATGGATTGGTGGCTTAAGACAGGGACTATGAAAAGAAAATTAAATGAGAAAGCCTCTGACATGCACAGAAAAGGAGAAGGTGCAACGGCGAGATGTTTCAGCCAATAGTAGGGCCAATAGTTTTCCGCGTCAAAAAAAAGCAAATTCCGTGTCACGTTTTTGGTAATTCCGTGATTCCGCGTCAAAAAAATAAAAACAGCCGTATAATGCCTTTCTGCACGTTAACTGTATGAAAAACTCTGTTGATAGTGATGTTGCCTAGCAACGCTGTTTGCGTGCGTGCAGCACCCACAGTTAAGATACTGTCGAGTTCAGTTTGTCGCTAAGTAGTTGACCATACTGTGCCTTATACATTTCCAATGCTTAAATCATCATTGTTCGACCTGTATGTGAGGCATTATGTGCATACTTAATGAAAGTAAGGGTTTTCATGAAGTTGCTTCTGTAATATATCGTGTATTAAATACCAAATTTTGGGCTACCTGCTCGTGCTATTAGTAGTGATTAGCATGATGCTAAGCGGAGATTTAGCTATGTTCTGTTCTTATGTTGATACGCTGTAATAAAGATGGGTTCAATCCTGTTAAGATTTCGACTGGATGAGATATGAATGACATCCATGTTGCCTAGTGTAATGTCCACTATTATATGTATCTAGTAATATTAGTTGTGTAATTGTTATTGTGTAGCAATAAGTCATGGTAATGTAATGCAGTGCTAATTAGTCCCCATACATTAGACTGCTTGGTAACTCAGTGAATAATACGTGCCCTTCTTAGATTGTTGTTTGCCAGCCATCAACACAACAGAAGACTTAACATTTGTAGTTTTTAATGCGATTGGGAAGATGAGCAAATGAAGTGACTACCCTTGAAAAGGGGGGCGTGGCCGGAGCAGAGTTCAGCGCAGACGTGACATTTTCTGACCGCTTTTGTTCTTTAATTAATGTTTTTTCATTGTTGCGATCGTTGTTGTGTTTATTTGAAAGACATTCAGTCTTACAGTGTAAGATACAGGGGGTTTTGGGCGATTTTGATGCACAAAATTATGTTTCCGTTTGAAAAGTTGCAATTCCGTTTTCAGTGGTCCATTCCGTTTCAGACGGTCCATTCCGCGTATTCCGTCCGTTTTCCGTTTTCGCGGAAAACTATTGGCCCTACGTTTTTTTTCTCCCGCTGCGGAAACAACAAGATGATAACTATATTCTGTGTTGTGTGACGTTGGATAATGACAGCTCTTAATTCCGAAATGATGTCTACTAGGATGCATGTATTAATTCCAGTGGGCTAGCCTTCTGTTGGTAGTACTGAATTACTGTGGTCGGTATATGCACATCATTGTGTTTTGTGATACATTGGCCTGTCTGAGTGTGTGATGGGAGTATGAGGCTGTGAACGAACTATAGTTTGTAACATAACCAAGTCAAGCATGGAGCAGGGTTCCAGATGCTTTGCATTGCGTATTGTCATATCTATAACCAGCCTACCTACGTAAAAAAAGGAGAGCCCACCGGTGAAATTCATGTGCCGCTAACAATTGTCTGGCGCCAGGTCTGTGTAGGCATGTTGTTCCAGGGATTTTCTATTTAGTTAGATGGTCCGCGAGTTTTTTTTTTTATTGGCTAAGTGGTCCTTGGTCTGAAAAAGTTTGAGAAACACTGTTTTAAAGGAACAGGCTATTCTGACGTTTGAAAGTTATTAAACAACACGTATGCTGCATTTTAAATAGCAAACCGTCGGTTGCAAACAAGGAGCGAAATGAGTGAGAATGATCAAACATGGCCAAGTAGACAAGCCTTAAAAGCTTTTTTCAGAGGCTAAACGCAACTGATGAGGGTAACCGTCTGACGGGGATGAACCTGTTATACCTGCAGTGTTGCGTCTGACTCTGAACGCGATTCATTTCATTCTACTGTCTATGCCCCTGCGTCAGAGCGTAGAGGCCGAGAGCGGTATTGCAGACAGAGATTTTGAAAAACGCGCATCAGACATTTATGTTTTTTTCCCATTATAAACTTTGGCAAATAAACGTGTTGCATTCCAAACGACCTGATTGTGTAATTATTTAAGCTACGCATGCCATCAGTTTTCTTCAATAGGCTAATTTAGAAGCAGAAATAGATCTTTGACCGGCTTATCATTAAAATGTCCGGAAAATGAAAACTCTGCCTGTCATTTTGACCGGCAACATTTTTCTCTAGCGGAACCTCTGCAGCAGACGTAGTTATTATATTCAATATATTCTTAATGTATTTAATTAGTATTTGTTATTTATTTTGTACATAAATGAATAAATATTAAAATATTAACACTACTTAACCATACAGATTACCAACATTTTTGCTAATTTGGTGGAAAACACCTAACTCTATGCCTCTTCAAAAGCATCCTGGTGCAATACATTTGTGGAGGAGGTGAAAGTGTTTGTGAGGATAAACATCCCCATGGGTATCCATCATTTACCCTCTTTTCTTGACTACTGTTCATCTGATCCAGCCTTACAAGTGTCCTATGTGGCAGACACCAATGCCATGAAATAAGTATGAGGAGTTATGCATATACCTACCCTGTTCAAACCCAGGGATAGCAGACTCTGGTGACAAGCTTCAGAAAGTGAGACCATTACAGTTTTTTCCAATCATTTTCACACTTGGTTCAATACCATGTACTCTTTCTCAAAACACTTAACACATCCAGTAGTAGACTAACTAAATGGGATACTTTTCCATTGCTTATATACAAAATGCAGTCAATGACCACTTCCAAAATTCATGGATACCTGTCTCAGTCAATGTTCACCACTAGCAAAATGCTGTGCAACTACAGCATTTTTGCCCCCAGATATTTAGATACTCTGTTCAAAACAGTTAACTTTAGTTTTTTAACCAGACACAATTTAGATCACTGTAGATGGAAAGATGCTGTATTTTCAGACAAATTAAATTTACAGCATTTGTTTGCCGATGTTTAGATACTCTGCTCAAAACAGTTAACTTTCAGTTCAAAACCTAATTTATAGTAATTTAGATTACTGAAGATGTAAAGATGCTGTATTTGGACAGACAAATGAAGTTATATGCTTGAATTAGACAAAGCATTCTTACTTTAGCAGAAAGTTTATTTAGATTATTTCAGTTTTTTTGGCTTGCAGACTTCTTACTATCTCGGCAAGCATATATGTAGCTGTCCCTGAAGAGTTGTTTCCACTATTACAGTACTGATTTAAATGTTAATCATGGGCTACCAGTGAGAAGCAAACTAACATATGAACACTGTCTTCAGATACTTGGCTTGGATTGATGTATTTTCTAAGATGCAATACAACATGTTATACTGTATATGCTTGAAGTTATTTATGTTTTTTAGGTCATTGTAATCTGAGAGAGAACATTTGCTAAAGTTACGGCAGCATATCTCACTTTTGGGTGGAGTATGAAGTGTTTTGACATTTTGCACCAAAAGTTAACTGATATGCTGAGGTGTGCGTCTGTTAAGAGTTTGGAAAAAGTGAACATGGTATTGACACAAGTTTTAAAGTGATCGGAAAAAAAACTGCAATGTGTGTCCTCCAGGAGAACGTCCTTAAACTTCTTTGACCATGTAAAAATCTTTCAGTGGGTGAGGCCATGATTAAATTTGACGGCATGTTACTTTGGAAACAGTATATGCCTAAGAAACCTGTCAGATGGGGTATTAAGATTTGGTGTCTCTGTGACTTCCTGAAAGGATACTGTTTAGCATTCAATGTATAAACAGGCATAGAGGGGTGTGTGGCAGTTGATCTTGGTTCGGGATAGAGGGTAGTAATGGACCTAATGTCAGACT
The DNA here is from genome assembly GCF_963457725.1 of Sprattus sprattus. Taxonomy (NCBI): domain Eukaryota; kingdom Metazoa; phylum Chordata; class Actinopteri; order Clupeiformes; family Clupeidae; genus Sprattus; species Sprattus sprattus. The sequence goes on from NC_137910.1 coordinate 31,600,002, forward strand.
ACTATAGACTACAGACTCTAATGTCAGACTACCTATACAAACACCACCACTTGTAAGCTGACAACTTTCCATCTTCAATTCCGTCAGTGAGAAACCTACTATGTCCTACTGAAGCGTCCTTACGCTCATCAGGCCTCTCGCTGTTCCTCTCCCCCCATGTCCTCACTTCTCTTTGCTGCCACAGCACCCTCACTCACTTCTCTACCCTCAGATGAGGGTGGAACAACTGACATCCTGACACACAAAAGAAAAAAAACTATCCTATTATTGTAAGCATCACAGTGGGAGTCATTATTGTTTCATCCATTTTTATGTCAATTGTTTTATGCCACAACATCAGCTCAATATCCCAGTGTGCTATAAGCTATATCACATCTAGTACTATACATCTTTGTAGTAGTGATGTCCTATACCAGGGGTCGGGAACCTTTTTTACCTGGAGAGCCACTTTTACCATTTTTTTTTTTTTTATCTCAGAAGAGCCACAAAAAGACCGTTACAAGAAGGGGTTTGGACATTTAACTAACAGTTACTTATATTCAACAGAGTTTTTTAAATTAATTTTCTACTAGTTTTAAAAGTTATTGTACTAGTAACTTAAAATGTAAATGGCTTTGGGAAATTACAGAAGTTAACGACGTTACAGCGTAACAACGACATGAAGTTAACAACGTTGACAACACAACACTCGAAATTGAACATTAGGCCTACCAGAGATAAATGCGACTTCTGGTGCTGCATAGACTTGCTGATGGCCTTGTAGTCTGGCACATATTCAGTGAGGTGAAGCTTCATGCAAGCGTTGAGGCTTTCATCGTTTAAACGCGAGCGCAGGTTCGTCTTTATATTTTTCATATGTGAGAAAGATTTCTCGCATGCATAAGTGGAACCGAACATGGGTAACACGGCAATACTAACATATTGCAATGTGCGTTATGTAATGGGCAGTTCATTCCAAGTTATTAGAAGCAGTTCGTCTTGAGATGGAAGCTTTCCCATGTCTGTCCACTTGTGTTTGCTCGCAAGCTGTGCTCGCTGACGTGCGATTCCTTCCAGCTGATCGTTCACTGATTTGAAGTTAACTTGCCCACCCAGATGCCAGACGAGGTCAAGTCGGCAACTTCTATTTCGAAATCGCCGATAGAAACACCAGGGATGCACAATATGTTTTTTTTCCTTTTCGATATTTTTCTCTAGCCTATCAACTTTAACAATGGAAGTTTTCTCGTTGACGGAAATGTAGGGAAATCTGTGATTTTGTTAGATATTGGCATGGCAACCAGCCGCGAATGTAACAATATTATGCAGGCTATGGTTACGGAGTCAAGTGAGGTGGAAAGTTAAATTAAATAACTCAGATAGACCTACGTATTTGCACGAAGCCTTGTCATTTTAATATAACTAGTATTGACTGTTATTTAAGCCTTCTACTAGGCCTAGGCTGATCCCTTGATTCCACGTTTTTTTTCTCCAACCCATTTCGTCCAAGAGCCCCAGCCGTCAGCAAAAGAGCCAGTGGTGGCTCGCGAGCCATAGGTTCCCGACCCATGTCCTATACCTTGGTCCTGATTTCATTGTGATTAGCTTTTCTACAGCATAAAAGCTGTACAAGCTTAAAATGTAACATCACAACATATTACTAGTTGGCTGTCGAATAATCTGCTGAATACCATTTCAATATTCAATGATGACCTTGCTATTGATTGTAGCTACTGTTGTTACCATAAGCTTACAGCTCAAAACAAAAGAGGGATTTGAAATACTAGTAGATGAAGGTTTTTTTTTACTATACATGTTATTTATCTTAATCTGATCAGTTTAGTAAGTGATGAGGCTGAGTCAATAGCTGGCTATCAACCAACTCCAGACAAACTCCTCAGACTAACGTTACCTTAGTCAATGTAGATAGCTAGCAAGTTAGCTGGCAAACTGGTCATGGAAATTGAGATGACGATACAAATTGTAAGACATTTCTTCTGAAAACCAGAAAACACAGCCTATTACCCACGTTGCTTATTTGTGCAAATAATAGCTCTCACCCACAGACGCGGGTGCTTCCTTCGTAGGTTGCAAAAGTCACGAATTGACCGCCATTTCCACAAGTGAGGTAACGTGAAAATTAGCTTTACTGAACGTCCCTCAAAGACCAATTATTAAATGTTACATATCTCTGCTAATAAAAGTGTCATGGGTTTACAATCTATTCAAACATCACTGATCTATCTATGACTTTAGAGACTGATCTAGCTATGACTAGAGAGACAAACCCAAACAATCTGATTGTGGCCGCTGCTGTAGAAACTCGCTACTCATTTGCATACGATTGAACTTTTCCCAACTTTTTTCGTTGGCATCGCCTAATTCACTCGTCTACATCAAAATCACCTGCTTATAACAGAAATGAATGGGACTTAGAATTTTGCTTCGCTGGCATGTATGCGGCCAGTCAGAGAGAAAAAAAAAAGTTCAGCAAAAATTGGCGCGGTTTTGCTGTGTAGAAGCCTAGAAATGAACTTCAGTTCACGTCAGCTTAAACCGTTCAAAACATAACTCTATCTGTATAAGTTACCCATAGTTTATATTCTACGCTGTTACATGTATTCCCTTCCTCGCCGACACTGTTAGAAGCAATGTTTGACAAAAGGGAGAGTGTTAAGAGTTAGTTGCCCTAGCCAGTTAGCTAACTTACATAGCTATCTATACTTACCTTCTAGAAGCAGACGGCAGTTTTCAGACACATGCTGCTCTGTTAATATAATATGCCTAAATAGAGTATCCAAACTCATATTTCTGAATACCGAGTCCTGAATGACGGAGGAATTAATCTCTGGCTGTGGCCAAGCTCGTCCCAAGCAGTCTCGAGGGTAAGAGGCAAATATGCATAGTAACGACCTGGCAGCGTTACTGCGCGCTAATTTCCCTTTAGAAGGTTGGAAAGGAGGGAAATAATTCACGAAGAATTCGGCATTGGTCCGTGTATGTTTGCGTTCATTCATTCACTTTAAAAAATCAGATTGGATGCGTCCAAAATAGGCAAACAGGCGATTAACCATAACTTAAATGACGAAAAAAAAAATAGAAAATGCATTTCCTGAAGGAAATACCAGTGAATGAAATGCAAAGGCTAAGAAATAAAGAAGAAAAGAAAGAACAGTGAAAGAAGGAAAGAAGAGTGGAAGAAGGAAAGACAAAATGAAAGAAGAGTGAAGAAAGGAGAGAAGAGTGGAAGAAGGAAAGAAGAGTGAAAGAAGGAAAGAAGAAAAGAAAGAAGAGTGAAGAAAGGAAAGAAGAGTGGAAGAAGGAAAGAAGAAAAGAAAGAAGAGTGAAATAATGAAAGAAGAAAGGAAAGAAGAGTGGAAGAAGGAAATAAAAGAAAGAAGAGTGAAAGAAGGAAAGAAGCAAGGAAAGAAGAGTGAAAGAAGGAAAGAAGAGTGTAAGCCCACATTACACCCATACAATATGGCAACATTACTTATAGGGCTACAATTGCAAACACAGCTTACCAACAGCTCGCCTGCCCTCAGTATCCTCATCTCTGCCCTCAGTGTCCTCATCTCTGCCCTCAGTGTCCTCATCTCTGCCCGGTCCATCCTCAGCTTCTGTGCCCTGTCCAGCCTCACCTCCTCTGCCCTCAGTGTCCTCATCTCTGCCCTCAGTGTCCTCATCTACTACTACTCTACCATCATCAACAACAGCCCTGGTAGCTCCAAACAACTTTTCTCCACAATAAATCACCTTCTCAAACCCCCTTCACCATCCTTTTCTGAGGTCACTGAAGAGAGGTGCAACTTGCACATGACTTTCTTCAGACAAAAAGTTGAGAACATCCGCTCACACCTCTCCACCACTTCTGCCATGCCTCTCACAACTGCCAACCCACTGTTAAAGTCTGTCCCGCCCCTCTGCTTCTTCTCTGATGTCACGCAGGAAGAGGTGGAGGATATCATCAGAAAAATGAAGCTGTCCACCTGTGCCTTGGACCCTCTCCCTTCAACCCTGCTGAAAACCAACATCTCTGCCATCTCTCCACTCATCACCAGGATCATTAACCTCTCCCTCCTGGCCGGCCATATCCCTAACTTGTTAAAAACTGCTGTCATCAGACCACTGTTGAAAAAACCCTCTCTGGATCCTGAAGTCCTCTCCAACTACAGGCCCATCTCCAATCTTCCTTTCCTATCAAAGGTTCTGGAAAAAACTGTTGCAGCACAACTCCAAGATCACCTCAAACTTAATAATCTTTTTGAGAAGTTGCAGTCAGGTTTTCGTACTGGCCATAGTACAGAGACAGCCTTGGTCAGAGTCACCAATGACCTCCTGATGGCAGCAGACACTGGCTCCCCATCTCTCCTCATCCTCCTGGACCTAACAGCTGCTTTCGACACAGTGGATCACAACATCCTCCTCCACCGCCTACAATACACCATTGGGCTCTCAGGCAATGTGCTAAACTGGTTCACCTCCTACCTAACCAACAGAACTGAGCACGTCGCCTTGGGCAAAAACAAATCTTACACCCACAACGTCACCTGCGGCGTCCCTCAAGGCTCTGTGCTAGGCCCCACCCTCTTCTCCCTCTACCTGCTCCCCCTGGGTAATGTCATCAGCAAGCATGGGATTTCCTACCATTGCTATGCTGATGACACACAGCTCTACATTAGGACAACACCCACTTCTGCTGCACCTCTGCCAACATCTACTCTGACCACCTGCTTGGAGAAAATTGAGGCGTGGATGAAGGTAAACTTTCTACAGCTGAACAGTTTGAAAACGGAAGCCATACTAGTCGGCACACCACATCAGCTCCGCTCTTCCTCCATCACTAACATTACCTTCTCTGGCCAAAACATCTCTCTCTCCAAATCAATTACCAACCTGGGTGTAAAAATGGATGCTGAATTGACTTATGACAACCACATCAAACACCTCTGCAAGGTTTCATTTCATCACCTCAGGAACATTGCCAAACTCCGTCCATCACTCACCCTGGCAGATGCAGAGAAGCTTGTCCACGCCTTTGTCTCCTCCAGACTTGATTACTGTAACGCACTCCTCATTGGGATCCCTGGCAAGAGCATACAAAGACTGCAATACATCCAGAACAGCGCTGCCAGGATCCTGATGAGGGTGCGTAAACACGACCACATCACCCCCACCCTGAAAGCACTTCACTGGCTCCCAGTCCCACTCAGAATTGAGTTCAAGGTCTCCCTCCTCACCCACAAATGCCTATACGGACATGCTCCCCCCTACCTCAGGGAACTCCTCTCCCCCCAGACCTCCTCACGCTCCCTCCGTTCTGCATCTGCAAACACCCTTCAAGCCACCAGAACTAAGCTCTGCACCATGGGTGACCGGGCTTTCTCCTCTGCTGCCCCAAGGCTGTGGAATGCCCTCCCTGACCATCTCAGGGCCCCACAGTCTACTGACGTTTTTAAAAAAGGCCTAAAAACCTATCTTTTTTCAAAAGCTTTCTGCTAATTATGTTCATTGTTGTTGTTGTTTTTGTGTTGTGAATATGTAGCACTTTGAGATCTGTATGATGTAAAGTGCAATACAAATAAAATGTATTATTATTATTATTATTATCTCTGCCCGGTCCATCCTCAGCTTCTGTGCCCTGTCCAGCCTCACCTCCTCTGCCCTCAGCTCCATCCTAATCCCTGTTCTGTTCAACTCTGCATTTTTAGTTTAGTGGAGGAAGAGACAGCACTTAGGACATGACAGACACACTATCAGGATGAAAAGATCTAGCAACAAATCACAGCTTGGTTACAGTGACTTCTGCACATGGGCCTAGCTTAATTATTTCAAAATTATGTCTTGGATAGCAGCTGCCCACCTTTTGAAGAAATCGGTAAGCTTCCTCCTTTTTGCTCCACTCATTTTTTACCTTTATCTCTGAAATGTTCAGAAGTAGATAGAATGTCTTTTAAAATGGTTCATATTATATAATGATGTAATCAAACGTTCTTTAAATAAAACACTTTTGAATGAATGAATGAATGAATGAATGAATGAAGCTATCTTTTTCTTAAAGGCTAGCCGATAGGCTACGTCACCATCATGTTAACGCGGGCGTTTAAATATAACCTGCTGTGTAGCCTATATGCAAACATTAAATCACAGGACCTACTGTATTCACAAATAAATAGCCTAGGCAATGCACTGCAATTCATAGATACACATAAGTTTAAAATTCATCCAGCTAGGAATGAGAAATGTGATTCGGAAATCGCATAGACTATCAAGTTTTGAAGACATGGCAAGAGTGACATATTGACGAGCTCCCCCGAAGTTCGGAGTCAAAGCTATGGTGAAAAGGCAGGCTGTAGCTCAAAACTGTTGGTTTGAAACCCTCATTAAAAGTTGATGCTCGTTATCTTGGAAATATTCTCTAACTGCAGTCAAGTTGCCATTGCTTGTGTCAAACTATCGTGAATTTGTTGTTACATTAAAACAGGAGACAACTTACTCTTTGTAGAGATTGATGCTCGGAGCTTTCCTCTCAGGTGAACGAAAGGTGAAACGGAGATCAGAGGCGCGCAATTCCAGGATGCTTTATTTTCATTGGTTGTTGGATTAAATCTTACCCAGACACAGAAGATACATTTTTTTCTGGTTGGCTATTGTGAAGCCAATTTTTTTGGATTGGCTGATAAGTGGCACCTCACGGCAGAACTCCACAGGATTCGGGGAGACGTGCGTGATTCCTCCATGGTGAGGGCAACGCAGCGCAGCCAGGTCATGTTTACGCGATACGGCCGGCACATTAAATATACTACAGTTTTTTTTTCAGCGTGAGAAATACGATGTGTGGAGGGAGTGCGTGACTTAAGACCTAAATGAGTGAGTCACGCTCAATGCGTGACACTTGAGAGCCCTGCTAAATCATTTAGAATTAGCAGCATTGTTCTTTTTTTTTTTAACTACGATAGAGTAGAACTGCAGCAGTGATCATTTAATTCTCCGCTTGGTTTTCTCGCCAGGTGATTGGCAGAACAGGGGCCAGACAAATTAGAGGAGGGGCCTCGGCCCCCCTGGCCCCGCCTCTAAGTCCGCCCCTGCCTATTGGCACAGTAATCTGGTCTTGCCTGTATCATGTATTTACCACCAGATGTCTGTATACATATTATGTCCAGTGACTAAATACTGGCTGTGTAAAACCCCTGTTGCTTCCTTTCCCCTTCTGCCACACAACCCTTCCCCCTTTCCCCCCGTCCCACCTTACTGTCTCCACCCGGCCGACCTCAAGCAGATGGGTCCCCCCTTATGTGCCATGGTTCTGCTTAAGGTTTCTTCCTGCCTAACAGGGAATTTTTCATTGCCCCTGTTGCCGTTGTGCATGCACTAAGGGGGTTTAGGCTCTGGGCTCTGTTAAGCGCCTAGAGGCAATTGTATTGTTATGGCGCTATACAAATAAAATTGAATTGAATTGAATTGAATTATCATGGACTCCATCAAATACCATCAGATAATTAATGACAACCTAACAGCCCCCCTCCAGTAAGCTTGAAATGGGCCGTGGTTGGACCTTCCAGCAGGACAATGATCCGAAGTACACCTCAAAATCAACACAAAAATGGTTCACCGACTGCAGATTAACGGTTTTGCCATGGCCATCACAGTCCCCCAACCTCAACAACATAGAAAATCTGTGGGATGAGCGGAAGCCAAATCTACAAACGTTGACCTCAGAATCTGAAGGATCTGGAGTGATACTGCATGTAGGAACAGTGACGTGCGGTGAAGTCAGTACGAGGGTAGGCACTGAGTTATGAAAGCCAGATTACCTTATTTATTGTTTAGGCTAATAGGCTACGTCAGGACAGTAGGTACAAGTGCGGCACGGGCACGGTCGATCGATATATTAAAAAAAATCCAATCACGATAACATATCCTGTGGCCTACTACTCTCAGTCTCGCACACGCACACACACACCAGTTAATGTCCATCATCAGAATGCAACCATCTATCTGCACAGCGGCCAATTATGTATGTCAGTCAGCAGCAGTGAGAACACACACTGCTCAATTGAATATGAAGGCAAATGGCTTGCAGTCGGCATTAATTCAACCCCACACTCATTTCAAAATTAAGCTCAAAATAGTTTCTAACTCACCTGACTAGCACAGCCACAATGCCAATCTTTTTTGTCAAACCAGTCCGTTTGAAACGACAATTTTTGGTCCCTTTTTCTGCAGAAGTTCATTTAGTGTTGGAATAGGCCTCCCTATTGCTAGTTACTGCTTTTTTCTATTAAAGTCGAGTTTAGAGAAATGTCTAAGTTCCACAGTATCGGTAGATACCGCTGTTGTCATTTTTACTTTGATTTTCGCGGGGATTACGCTTAGCTTGTGTAATGACGTCAGCTGCGCAAATGTCCAGTAATATCTCGATTTTAATTGGTCCATGTTTGATACGTAACGTAGATGATTACTGGCATAACATATTTACGTGCAAAGGCACAGTAGAGTTGTGCCTTTCGACGTACATATTAAAGAATACAGAATCGAAGTGCGCATGCGCGACATTTCTTTTTCTTTGCCGTTCACAACGAATGAACAGTAAAGGCACTGCTTATTCTGCCGGTTTTTTGTATTTGTTTATGCGTAACTGATACAATTGTCATCGTAACGTCTAAACAATTGGAATAACGTATGTATTGCATATATAAATCACAAGAATACTCGGTACAAATACAAATACAAGTTTATTAAATAAAATGATTTAATAAACATTTTTACGTTTGAATTTTGTCGGGGTAGGCAGTGCCTACCTTGCCTACCCTGACTGCACGTCACTGTGTAGGAATGGTCTCAGATCCCGTTCCATGTGTTCACCAACCTCATCACGCATTATAGGAGAAGACTCAGAGCTGTTGTCTTGGCAATCTTTGGTATCTAGGCAAATGTACTTGTTTTTAGTGTAGTTTGACTGAGAAGGATAAAATGCTTGAAATAAGAAACTCTGACTTTGACAAAGCAGTTTTGTACTTGTAAGTGGGGATCAAACTGCCTTATAATAATGGCAATTCTATTTTCAAGCATTAACATGCTCAGAACCAGTAATAAAATCTCAGTAACAAGTAATAAACCCTTATTAAGATAAGTAAGGACTGAAACGCTTGAAGCAAGTGAAATGTTCTAACACAAAAAATGCCTGTAAGAAGTAATAACTTGTCAGACAAAAAACAAGCATACATTGCCTTGATTAAAGATATTTTATCTTACTAAGATTTCACTTTTTGCAGTGTGTCTGTGTCGAGTCGCCAATGCGTACATAGGCAGCTGCAGCAGAGAAAATAGCAGAAGAGGAGACCAATCACAGACCCCTTGCCGTTACTATCTTTACTTTCCCCTGTTTGACCATCGAAATTAGAGCGTACTAGCTAGGTTACTCTGCAGCAGTGTTGCCAACTTAGCGACTTTCCAGAGCCCCTTCGCGACTTTATCAGCAAAAAGCGACTAGCGACAAATCTAGAGACTTTTTTCTGTTATTTGTAGGGATGGGTATCATTTGGCTTTTTTTTTTTTTCAAATTGAACAATATATTTACTGTTTAAACCAGGGGTTTTCAACCGGGGGTCCGCGGCGGTATTGCAGGGGGTCCGCGATTAAAAAATATATATATACAGCCGCAGAAAAAATTAAGAGACCACTTCAAAATTATCAGTTTCTCTGGTTTTACTATTTATTGGTATGTGTTAAAGTAAAATGTACATTTATGTTTCATTCTATAACCTACTGGCAACATTCCTACCAAATTTCAAATACAAATATTGTCATTTAGATCATTTATTTGCAGAAAAATGACAATTGGTCAAAATAGCAAAAAAGATGCAGTGTCTTCAGATCTCGAATAATGCAAAGAAAACAAGCTCATATTCATTTTTAAACTACACAATACTAATGCTTTAACTTAGGAAGAGTTCAGAAATCAATATTTGGTGGAATAACCTTGATTTAAAATCACAACTTTCATGTGTCTTGGCATGCTCTCCACCAGTCTTTCACATTGCCGTTGGGTGACTTTATGCTACTCCTGGCGCAAGAATTCAAGCAGCTCGGCTTCTTTTCATGGCTTGTGACCATCCATCTTCCTCTTGATCACATTTCAGAGGTTTTTTATAGGATTCAGGTCTCGAAATTGGGCTGGCCATGACAGGGTCCTGATCTGGTGGTACTCCATCCACACCTTTACTGGCCTGGCTGTGTGGCATGGAGCATTGCCCTGCTGGGGGTAGCGGGGGCGCGATGTCACACGACCTCCGACCTGTCACTGGTTAGTGAAAGCTCCCTCAGTGGCGAAATGCAAGGGCCTGGACTGACACAAACAAATAAAATACTATTTCGTTCCTGATCCACCAATCAAAACAGTCTTATCATTTGCACGCAAGTTCTACCACGTCTCCGAGTATAAAAGTAACCGCAGGTACAATAAGCGCTCAGCCTTACTGAGATGACACTCTGCAGAGTGTGTACGATTTCTCTTGTTTCCTTTATCAATCAGGTATTCATTGCTAAATAAACAGTCTTTTGAAAGACTCACTCCTTCCTTAGTAATACCTTACTACACTTGCAGTGGGTCTATTTGTAGCCTGTTCTAAGGATTCATTTGCTCCACTGTCTTTTTAAAAACCTCGTAGCCCCGAGAGCTAGCCTTCTAGCTAGCTAACTTCTTCCAACTGCAGCTAGCCTTTTTCTTCTACCTACCTTTAAATGTTTTGATCATCCACTGTGTTGCAACAAATAAAACACCAGCAATTAAATACTATTTTGTGCTGTCCCTGTCTGCATTGTGTACAGTTTGTTTCGTTAGGAACCATTGCCTAGCACAGCCTTATCCACTATTTGTGTGCAAGACCACAACGTTAAAATTAGAACTTAACAAACTTCACACACACTGTATCAGCAAACAAACACAACTATGGACAAGTTTCTGATTAGTAAAAGTCAGGCAACCGATGCGCCAGTTGCTAAGAAGCCAAAGCCTCGCAAATATGATGAGAGCTATGTGGATAGGACAGAGTGCAGTTGCTAAACTCAGCGCAATACCTATGTCAAATGACACTATCACGCCGAATATCAGAAATCAGTTTGGGTCCAAGAGGAGTACCGTTCATTAGACTGGGTTCGGGATCCATTTCTCTGCTCAGCAGACGAGCTGTCAATAGACATGCAAGAGCAGCTTATTGAGCTGAAGAGTGACAGTAGACTTAAGCATCTGTTAACCACCTCCCCTCTTTCGCCATTCTGCAACAATTGCTGGTGTTTTATTTGCCGGAGTACCCTCAGTTTTGCAGATTTTTGGATATGAGCACATCATGTCGGCCATCCAGTCCTTTTCCAGACTTATCGGACAATTGTCCGATTATCATTAATTATAATAATAATGATGGTGATAATAATGATGATTATTATTAAAAGAAAGCATGCATAGCTGCTACATTGTAATAGCCTTCTAATAGGCCTACTACTACTGATAATAATTGTATTTATGGGCCTAACAATAACAATAGCCTAACCTTGACATGTCAGACCTATCAATAACAATATGCTATCTATCTACCTGTCTATGTATGGTGGTGTAGTTGGGAGCTTGCTAAAGTTTGAGAACCCCTATTATAGGCTGCAAGGCAAAGTTCAAGTTTGTCAGATCTGTTCATGTAAAACCACTCTCCTGTACAAAGTCTAAAGTTTAGTCTTAAATAAATATTGGTTGGTTTGTCAACATGATCATTGAACTGCAAGTCAAAATGACGTGCTTTTCTCCCTTACTTTAAATGTCTTACATTACAACAAGACTAGTTATAAGTGCTATCTGTAATACTTGCTAAGGAGCTGTAAGACTTTTTAAGAAATTTGCCTGATTTTCCCACCACTGTACATTTTTAATTCACTTTAACCAAATAACATAATATTTAAAATGTAGGGGATTGCGTTTACTTCACTTGTTCTGCAAGGCAGTTGTTAGGGTCCTCTAATGCTTGTTTAACATGCAAAAGCATTCTACCCCCTGAAACTGTCACCAAATCACCATTTCCTTCATTCAAAAGGTACTTATAGTTTTTTGCTTTATCAGTGCTTGTGTTAAACATGTATGTATGCTGTGAAAAAGGCTTCTCACCCAGCTGCATCTAGCTGAGGCACCCCGCTGTTTGGGCCAGTCACAGGACCTGGGGTCCAGGCAGAGGTCAGCCTATCAGCTGATCCCTAGGTTCTGTGGGGGTCGTAAACAGTGGAGTGCCACTGTCTATTGGCCACCACAGAGACTGTTTCATGAAACCTACATTCCTCTGTGGACTGTTTCAAGTCTCCCCCTGAGGCATGCCTGGACATGCATCTCAGCCCCTCTCGCCCCTATATAAGCCCGACCCCCTCTCTGGCCATTGTGTGGGAGCAGAGCTGGAGAGAGGAGCATCAAGGAGCTTGTTGGACTTTTCATTTAATCATTCAGAGACATTCACTTGCCGTGCGTCATTGAGAACGTGAGTGTTTGTGTATATGGGTGTTATTTACTTGGTCGGTTTCATCGTGTATATATATTCATTCTTGTTGTGCATAATTGTAAATATCTGTATGTCTTGTTATTATTATTCATAGAAACCACGGTTCAGTTCACGGATTCAAGGGTGGATATAAGTCATTTACAACGGCAATTATATTCACTGTTCATCATCATAGTCACGGATTCTATCACTTCATATCTTCACTTCATGTGTGTGTGCAATAAATCAGTTAACATTGGACATTGGCATTCTTTGCACTGTTCTTACCGGACAGCCTGTGGCGATTGTCACTCAACATTCAGTAACCAGCTATACAGTCCTTTCTGGGGATTCAACATCATCCCCTATTTTATATGGTCCTTCGAGCCGGAGTTTACATTTACCACAGTGAGGATGTCCATGCCAAGACAACAACTTCAGCAGGCACACACACTCTCTGACCAAGCCGTTGGTGGATCCAGCAGTCACAGTCATGTGGACTCACTAGCTCCACCTGCTGGACAATCATCATCAAGCCACCTTCAAGAGGCATTCCTTTCAGCCCTGAGGGAGATGAAGAATGACAACCAACAGTTCAGGAGGGATATACTGCAGATGTTGCAAGCCCTCTCACCGTGTGCATCAGATGCACCACCAGCTCCAGCCACCAGCTTCGCTGCTCCACCATCAGGACGACTCCACATCGCGGACAGTGGGGTATCCAAAGCCAGTCTTCAGGTCCCTGACTTCTCGTCCACGCCGCTGCCAACCAGTCAGGCATTCATGCGGCCATTGGATGACCTGCAAGGTGTGCCGTGGCCCACGTCTCATCATTCTCCGCTGACGGTCCAACCAGCTGATGACACGTTCCCGCCACCACCTCCGCCAGTGTCATACCACGACATGGTCAGTGCAGCAGAGCAGAGATCGCCGCGTCAGGTGCCACGCCCACATCATCCGCCGCCACAGATTGTGGCTGTGCTGACTGACCATGTGCAGAGCATGCCTCCAGGGTACAGCCCGTCTGCTCACGCACCACCGTTTCAGGTGCCAACGCAGCAGGATGAGGTGCCATTCATCACATCCAGAACACCGCTGGAAGAGCCACCCGACCGCCAGAGGGGCGCCAGGGGGAATCAGAGCCCAGCCGTGCATTCTACCACTGTCCTGCTTGGGTGTGACTCACCTGTTAAGGCAGTCGAGCCCACTGAGACAGTGCAGCCCTCACCACGGAAGCCAGAGCACCCACCGAAGTACTGCCCATTCTGCGACAGCATCCAGCACTACTTCAACCAGTGCACAGCATTCAGACAGCTGTGCAAGGATCAGAAGGTCAGCTGGATGAAGGATGGGAAACGGTGCTTGAGGTGTGGAAGGGATCATCCAACAGTGCAGTGCTACCTCAAGGCCAGATGCCAGACCTGCAATCTGACGCATCTGGAAGTGCTGCACGTGGTGAACATCAAACCAGAGAAGCAAGCCACCGCGATTCATCAGCCAGTGACGTACTACGTGGATCCTGCCAGGAGAGGTAGTAGCGTACTGCTGAAGCTGGTGAAGGTGTGCCTGTTCAATGGCAACAAGAAGATGGACACGTACGCCATCCTAGATGACGGTTCCGAGCGCACAATGCTGCTTCACAGTGCGGCTCAGGAACTGGGTCTTCACGGACGGAGTGAGAATCTGGCACTCCGAACCATCCGTCAGGACGTCAAGTCTGTGCCAGGGAGGTCAGTCTCATTCTCCGTGGCATCAGCCAGTCACCCTCAGAAGCGGTTCAGGATAGAGCAAGCTTTCACCTCAACAGAGCTAGGCTTATCCACCCATTCATACCCGCTCAAAGCCCTGCAGAAGGCCTATCACCACCTCAGAGGTCTGCCTCTGCAGTCATTTCATCAGGCCCAACCGCTGCTCCTCATCGGGTCTGACTACCCTCATCTCATCACCCCAGTTGAGCGAGTGCTCCTCGGCCCACCAGGTGGACCGGCTGCACTGAAGACACGCCTCGGTTGGACACTGCAAGGCCCGGCCAAGGTACCTTTGCATCAGTCCTCCACCCCTCAGTGTCTACTCACTGGGACTCATCCTCCAACTGCTCAGCTGCTTCATCACATGGCTCAGCCCTGGCAGATGGATGTCCTGCCTCCCACGAATGTGAAGCACATCACACAGTTGAAGCAGGACACAGCCGCTGTCAGGTCAAAGGAGGAAACCGTCAGAGTGGAGGTGGATCGCCTGCCACATCAAGCACTCCAACAGTCCGTCCTTGTCCACTGGGGTGGCACTAGGACACGGCTGTGTCAGGAGTCCATCCGTGCGAAGGCACACAGCAAGAGGAGGAAGAAGCCTTCAAAGCCAGCAGGTAGAGACGAGTCATTCCTCTACAAGCCTGCTGACCTGCAGAAGTCATCCTTCTGTGGTAACGTCTCAGTGTCCTCTGCTCAGTCTCATCCAGAGGGAGGAGGTTTCAGCAGCTACCAAGAGCTGCTAGAGGCCTCTATCAGAGCATGTCATGGGGCGGCCACACCCACAGACCCCACATCAGGGGACGTCAGGCAAGCTGAGCTTGCTCTCCTCCGGACAGTCCAGAGAGACTGCTTCCCGGAGGAATTCATTCTTCTGTCCACAGGGAAACCTGTCTCTGCAGCCAGCAGACTGCACACGTTGGCTCCAGAGTTCGACACAAAGGCCCAGCTGATCCGTGTGGGGGGGCGGCTCCGCAGGTGTGAGTCCCTGGAGGATGACGCAGTGCGCCCCATAGTGCTGGACCCTCATCACCCCATCACAAGGCTCATCATTCAGGACGGTGATAGCCGGCTCAGGCATCCGGGCCCGGAGAGGGTGTTTGCTGAGCTAAGGCGACGGTTCTGGATCTTGGGGGGGAGAAAGGTCATCAGGAAGCAACAGCACGGCTGTGCTGAGTGCCGAAGACGGCGCAGCAGCCCAGTCATCCCCAGAATGGCTGACTTTTCACCCTTCAGGCGGCACCTTTCTCAGCCGCATTCATTGTCCACAGGTGTGGTTACTTCTAACCATTTCTCATCAGCATACGGACAACACAGATCCAGGTCATGGACCGAACCTACATGCGGCCCGTTGCAGCCAGACTCCCATCATCCCCACAGGATGCAACTGGCTGGAGTCACTGGAAGGAACTTTGCTTCACAAAGTTGGGGCGGCTGTGAAAAAGGCTTCTCACCCAGCTGCATCTAGCTGAGGCACCCCGCTGTTTGGGCCAGTCACAGGACCTGGGGTCCAGGCAGAGGTCAGCCTATCAGCTGATCCCTAGGTTCTGTGGGGGTCGTAAACAGTGGAGTGCCACTGTCTATTGGCCACCACAGAGACTGTTTCATGAAACCTACATTCCTCTGTGGACTGTTTCAAGTCTCCCCCTGAGGCATGCCTGGACATGCATCTCAGCCCCTCTCGCCCCTATATAAGCCCGACCCCCTCTCTGGCCATTGTGTGGGAGCAGAGCTGGAGAGAGGAGCATCAAGGAGCTTGTTGGACTTTTCATTTAATCATTCAGAGACATTCACTTGCCGTGCGTCATTGAGAACGTGAGTGTTTGTGTATATGGGTGTTATTTACTTGGTCGGTTTCATCGTGTATATATATTCATTCTTGTTGTGCATAATTGTAAATATCTGTATGTCTTGTTATTATTATTCATAGAAACCACGGTTCAGTTCACGGATTCAAGGGTGGATATAAGTCATTTACAACGGCAATTATATTCACTGTTCATCATCATAGTCACGGATTCTATCACTTCATATCTTCACTTCATGTGTGTGTGCAATAAATCAGTTAACATTGGACATTGGCATTCTTTGCACTGTTCTTACCGGACAGCCTGTGGCGATTGTCACTCAACATTCAGTAACCAGCTATACAGTCCTTTCTGGGGATTCAACATCATCCCCTATTTTATATATGCTCTTGTATGTTCTCCAAAGGCAAAATAAGTTATTTGTCTATATAAAAATGTAAAACAAAAGAAAATACATTTAAACCTGGAATGTACTACTTGCATATGTTTTCAAACACCTTTTGCTTTTGTTCTCCAGATTTAGAGATGGAAATGACCATAAGTCCGTTAAATGGTCATGTTTAGACTGCAATATGCATTTTGGTACATACACAAAGTCCTTTTTCTACTGAAGGACATAAGCAGGACCATGGGGACATAATTGACACCATGGGATGGAGCATGTGATGACAACAATTGACTGACAGGAGGATGTGAAACCCCTCTTGAGGATAATGAAAATATTAACTAACGTTAGCTAACTTAGCTGTCTCCACATAGCCACAAAAGAACATAGGCAAAGTTACACATCATGATTCAACCTCTTCTCAAATATGTTCACCTATTTTATCCTAACTTGTAAGTAGTATTTGATGAGTGTATTTAAAAAAAAAAATGCGGGTTTGGCCTTGGCGGTGCACATGGTTGTGACATAACGCAGACACTTACATGCTACTGAAGACAGTGACATTTTCATCATTACTTTTTAACACATCAATTCAGTGTGTGATTGTGTTCCTGTTTTAATATGATTTGATGATAATAACCATATAAAATCACAGTCCATGAGGTTTTCCTTCGACATCGTTAAAACATTACTTAAATTCATATTTAGGTGAACACACTGAAGCCATGAAGGCCTTTGCGAGGATACATTTGACCTTATAGTTATAACCTTCCTTTTTGTATTCAGGTTGCAACTACATGAAATAAAAAAATATATTGCTGACTAATAATTCTTACATGGGCTTATATGCAATAGTATTCTTCTGGAGAGGAGAGGTATTCAGTCGGTTGCAATTGATTTAGCCTTGATACTTCTTTTTGAGCTCTGACCTCTTAGCCTCTTTGAGATGCCCAATGCCATCATTGTCCCATTTCAAAATGCAACTGGACATTTTGAGCAGAATGTGCCTTACAGTGGATGGCACTCAGTTGTGAGACCATTGGTGAACCGCTTCATAAAATGGAAAAGGTCCAGTCTCACTGTTGATTTCCACAGTCTAAACCAAGGGAGGAATGGACCCACCTGTACAATTAAACAACACACCGCATCATTAAGCACCTTCATAACACGGCTTTTCTTAATGCTGTAGAACTATTTATCTGCTTTTTAACACTAAGAATGGTAAAAAAATACATTGTAATAATGTAACGATCGGTGTTTTGTACAGGACTCAATTGCAGACTCAGAGACGGGTAAAGAGTAAATCAAAAGTTTTACTTTCCGAGTTCGGTACACGATAAGGCAGTCCAATAATAAGCAAACAAATCCAAGTCCAAGGGGTTGATGAAAATTCAGTCCAGGTCCGGTACACAGGTAGACAGTACATGATCAGGCAGAGGTACAAGTAGGGAAGAGGCAAAAACAGAGTCAACTAGACGTAACGCAAAGCGTTACAAAATATGACCGCCGAACTGTATTGCAGGGGGTCCGCGATTTAAAAAAAATAAAATAATAATAATTGCTTTGATATTTCAACACATTTCCAGATTACTCTTGAAAATGTCTGAAAAAAGAAAAATACAGTACTGTGCAAAAGTTTTAGGCAGGTGTGAAAAAATGCTGTAAACTAAGAATGCTTTCAAAAATGGAGTTTGTTTTCATCAATTCTTCATAAATTAACAAAATGCAGTGAAGGAACAGAAGAAAATTCTAAATTAAATCAATATTTGGTGTAACCACCCTTTGCCTTCAAAGTAGCATCAATTCTTCCAGATACACTGGCGCACAGTTTTTGAAGGAACTCGGCTGGTAAATTGTTCCAAACATCTTGGAGAACTAACCACAGATCTTCTGTGGATGTAGGCTTCCTAAAATTCTTCTGTCTCTTCATGTAAATCCAGACAGACTCGATGCTGTAGAGATCAGGGCTCTGTGGGGGTCATACCATCACTTGCAGGACTTTCTGTTCTTCTTTAAGCTGAAGATAGTTGTTAATGACATTGGCTGTATGTTTGGGGTTATGTTCCTGCTGCAGAATACATTTGGTGCCAATCATACGCCTCCCTGATGGTATTGCATGATGGATTAGTATCTGCCTGTATTTCTCAGCATTGAGGACACCATTCATCCTGACCAAATCTCCAACTCCACTTGCAGAAATGCAGCCCCAAACTGGAAAGGAACCTCTACCATGCTTCACTGTTGCCTGCAGACTCTCATTATTGTACCTCTCTCCAGCCCTTCGGCGAACAAACTGCCTTCTTCTACAGCCAAATATTTCTGATTTTGACTCATCAGTCCAGAGCACCTTCTGCCATGTTTCTGCACCCCAGTTTCTATGTTTTCGTGCTTAGTTCAGTCACTTGGCCTAGTTTCCTTGTCGGGGTAGAGCTTTTTGGCTGCAACTCTTCCATGAAGACCACTTCTGGCCAGACTTCCCCAGACAGTAAATGTCTGTACCTGGGTACCACTGGTTTCTGCCCGTTCTGAGCTGATGCCCTGCTTGAAATCTTCCGATTTCGAAGGTAAATAAGCTTGATGTGTTTTTCATCAGCTGCATTAAGTTTCCTTGGCTGACCACTGCGTCTACGATCCTCAACATCTTCTTCAAAAGAGCTTGAACTGCACATTTTGAAACCCCTGTCTGCTTTGAAATCTTTGTCTGGGAGAGACCCTGCTGATGCAGTATAACTACGTTGTGTCTTGTTGCTGTGCTCAGTCTTACCATGTAAATGGATAAAAAATAAACATTTATTGTTTACATCTTTCAAAGCATTCTTAGTTCATAGCATTTTTTCCACACCTGCCTAAAACTTTTGCACAGTACTGTATGTCTAAAATAATATAAAGGTGATTCACGCTGACAGAATGTAGCCTTGCACATATCCAGTCTATGGTAGCCTGTGCTAAGTTCTGGATAAGTTGCCAGACCGGATTTCCAGAGCTTGCTGCAATAGCAATGAGGTGTATTTTGCAAACTTTCAAACTACCTGTGTGAGAGCATTTTTTTTTTAAGAATAAGTACAGGGCAAGAGAATGATATGAGACTGTCGCTGTCTACCATTTCGCCACGAATAGACAGGCTGTGTGGACTTCAGCATGCCCAGATATTACACTGACACGTCTCCCCTCTCCCCACACATGCACGAACGAACGCACACACGCGAGCGCGCAGGCAAATCAGTGGGCCGCGGATTACTTTCTAGTCAGAATGGTGGTCCCTGGGACAAAACCAGTTGAAAACCCCTGATATAAATCAATTTATTGCATGTGTCGTCCCCCCCCACCCGTGAACGGAATTCCACGAAACTTAACGTGCAGTCAGAAGGTGTCATAATGATCCCACACCTCCGATTTCGTGCAGTTCTGACCTTGTCAACTTACAATTAAAATGATTTACAACACTCCATTTTTGCTTTTTCATTTGTAACTAGGTGGCGCTATACATGAAATAAGTGGTAGTGGAATGGTTGACGTGGCCTCTTAAAACGAACAAACAAAAAAAATGTGGTCCTCGTAAGCCCTACGGTTTTCGACTTATTCACAGACAACTCAATCGCCCCACCCTCTCTAAAAGGGCTCCAGTCCGACGGGGGTGCAACGGATCAAAACGAAAATCAATGGTTCCACGGTAATCTAGTGGGGCTACATGCCCATCAAATTTCGTGCACCCCGGTGTTTCAGTGTCCAGGGAATCGTTGACAGAAAATCGGCCGGCTAAAAATAAATAAATAAAATAAACGACTTAACCTATATGACCCAATAAGGCAGGCAGGGATCTGTATCACGAGGAAAAGTATAAACATGAGAATCGCTGAGGTGCTAACTGGGAATCTTAGACAAACTGGCAACAAGACAACAGGAACACACAGACTATATACTCAAGGTGATGAGGGACAGGTGACAAAAATCAAGATGGGGCAGACAATCAACAAGGCGGAGCACACACAAGGGCAGGGCGTGAGATAGCATTAGCATTTTGATTGTTTAACAGCATTGCCGATGTTTGACACTGTCAGATAGCTGACCTAGCAGCTACGCTAGGACACTGCCCTGTCAGCATAGTCATTTGCTATGGAGTAATGCTGGTAGCGTTGCTCTCTATCCATTAAATATGGAAAGTATTTCACGTGTAGAACCTATTTAGAATGGCTGACCTTACATAAAACGGCAGTGAAAGACAAGCCTGGAGACAAACAGTAGGCTAAAGGAGGGGGAAGTGTGAGAGTATATCAGCATGCTAACGTTATACTTATTAGCAGCGAGGCTAGCTAGTTAGGATGTGTTTTTGCTTATGCGCCTTATAGTTCGGTGCGCTTTATATATGGACAAATATCGAAAATAGACTATTCATTGACAGTGCGCCTTATAATCCAGTGCGCCCTATAGTGCGTAAAATACGGTACTTCTGTTCCCTCTTAATGTAAGGTATGAGCTTGCCCTCAGCTTTGAATTTCGCTATATCAGCTCTAACCTGTGCATCATTCTGAATTATGTCTTCACATTTACTGAGAAAATTACCAAATTTGGTGGAAAGTACATCATATAACAACTTCTATTTATATTTGTTGGCAATATCGTGAAGTAGGCGACCCAGCGGACCATTGGGATGTTTTTTGGCGAGCCATTCATGCCACTCAATGAGTGTAAGGTGATCTCTTAACAAGTCCTCTGTCCGATTCCCCTTGAGTCTGGAGATCGTCTCTTTGTAAGTGCGCCAGGCCCTCTCGATATGCTGAGTGTGGCAACCTGTTTCTGCATTGACAAACACTTGACTGTGTAATGGTCATACCCGAAGGCAGGCAGTACCTGGCGATATGCTCACCATTCGTCACTTAAAATTGAAGTCCCTCTTTTTACATGGTGGACGATGAGGGGTATCAGCTCTTGTCTTGTCCTTTTTGGCACTAGACGTAGAACAGGTCGACGTCCTGTGCCCTTCACTCCAATCATTCCAAAACCCCATTTCTTTCTTTTCCATCCACCGGTTATTCGGCCATGTCAAGCTAAGAAGGCACCGGATGCCTAAAAGAGCCCGGGTGACGTAATGTTGATTCTTGAGTGACAGTTTCTATGCCAACGTTAGCATTACGTAAGCCGGTCACCGCGTACCCGCATCTATATTGCTAATAGCAATTCCTCCTTTTGTGCGACAATATTAAGCGACTAAAAAGTAGCTGATGGCTTTCGAACAACTCTTGAGACTCTCTGACTGATAGCCAAAAAGTGTCGGGGTACAAAGTGTCCGTTTAGGCACAATATTAAGTGACTAAAAAGTTTTAGCTACACCTGCCTGATGGTATTCTGTAAGTTAGCAATGTCCGCTAGCATATCAAAGCTAGCAATCCCCCGTTATTCTTTAGTAAAATGTTGTGCAAACAATGCCCTGTTTTGTTCAAATGTAACTGTGGGTGCCGTCAGATACTGTCACTCAAGAGTCGTTCGAAAGTCAACATTACATCACCCGGGCTCTTTTAGGCATCCGGTGCCTTTTTAGCTTGACAGCACGTCCATACTGTCAAAAAAGCACACCTGGATGTTACTAACGATTAAGCATTCTTTTTATCTTAAGAAATAATTATGGAAGAAAAAAGATGATGAGGAATAAGAAAAAGAAGAAAAATAAATTATTTTTGTTGTGTTTGCATTTACCTTTCTTTTGTGTCTGAAGTGGCTTTCATCTATCACCACACACTCTCTTCGCCCTCCCAGCCTCTGTCCTCTCTTCCTTCGCATTCTCTCCACAGCCTCAACACAAACATTTCTCAGAAGTTTAGCCATTCTTGTCAATGTTGCTGAACTTGCGGCAATGTCGTCAGTTATCATGTCGATTTGCCTTAACCGTAGGCCTTGTGCAAACCTGCTAATAGTCAATATTATAGCAATAAGTAGAAGTAAAAATGGCTTTATAATTCTAGACAAAACAGTGAGCAGAGTCCTAATAAGGACACATGAAATATGTTTTCATGTGTCTTGCTGTAGCCTACATAGGCCTACATTTGTTTTGAAATTCAGTCAGAGCTATTGTTGATACCGTCATTCCACATCTATAGGATTAATTTGAGCACATTTCACTTAACCTTGGTAAAGGGAGGGCTCTAAATGATTAAACACAGTGCTTCTTGGTAATAGTTCACAACTGAATTAATAATTAACTTGCAATCAGTATTTCCAAAAAGAATTACAAAATGCTTAATTGTCCATGGGCATCCTACAAGTCATGCCAAAAGACTATATCAGAAATCTAAGCCTTGTTGTGGGTATAGAACCTGCTTAAGCCGTCTATGTAGCGGCACAAAAATCTAAGTGACCTACATACACTTAAAGAAACACCAGGGAACTTGTTGTTGTTAAACTAATGAACTAGCTATACGAAAGGCATACAAAACCTTCCAAAACTTTTCAGGAGTCTTACTGCCACTGCTAGAACATGCTAATGATGTGTAATGGCAAAAAAGTTTGAATGTCATGATGTAACAAGGTTTTCTTTTATTTTGAGGTGGTTTCCTACCCCCCATCTAGAATTGTACATTGCATATCCTGGGTGGCTGGTGGGAATACAATTTATCCACCCTTCTTATGACTAAATGTCATCCAAATTAATTTGGAGATGGTACCAAAACAAATTGTCTGATTAAAAGGATACCTCAAGCAGTGGAAAAAAGTTGCCTGGTGTCCCTTTAATGTAACCCATGTTCATACCTGTATAAGAACCTCATCCAACTGAAAAGGCACATTTTGGATTTACTAATGACTGTCTTGTGTCGGATGGTTTTCCCCACAATGCCTTTATGCTTGGCCCGACGCCGACATACCCTGTGGACAAAAACAAGCAATGAAAGTTATTCATGGTTTGACCTCCATTTTTAATACCTGCCAAAGCCTCGCCTGCATGTTTCCCCCCAAAATATAGCCTACATTTTATAAGTTTCTCAAAGACAATGAAAAAGAGTTAAGCTATCTAGAATATCGGCCTAGCCTACACAGTCTGGTAAAAAAAAAAAAAACATAAGATGAAGCAAAAAATGGAGCCAGTAGGCTACCCTATGTTTGGATAATAGCAACGGATTTGATTTGATTTATCTATCTGTGACAAATAGCATAGCCTACGGATACAATTATAAAATGCCACTTATCATTCACACCGCCTCAGCGTGTGCTCTACCCAGGCAGGGCACACAGCGACGATGTCGGTCTCCCTTCTCGCGGGGATGACCAGAGTCTGGGTAGAGTTTGGTCATCGTTAATCTGAAAAAGATGTTGTAAGCAATAGTGAGCCGGCAAGTCGAGGACGAGCGTGGTCAACAGCTAGACAGCAGCTTGCTTAAGCGTAGAATATCCTTGTAGCACTCAGAGCTAGTAAGGGAATTAATCCGCAACTCACCAACTCGAAAGAGTAATTTTGCAAAGACAAAGGATACGCAAAGCGTGTAGAATTTTGTTCTGACGGTCCGTAGCCTCGAAGGCGAAGATGTCAAAAGAGAACGGGCGACGTAATCATCCCCAATATATGGGGACCTGAGGGGGCGGGCTCAGGGCAGTGATTTGTCGCAATTCGGCCTTCCGGCGTGAATAGAAAGTGCTTCGATTGGTCAATGAACGCGTCATTTCCCATCCGTCACATCGCAGTCCCAACTGCGATAGGGAACTGCTTTCCGTTGTAAAACTGAGGCTTAGCAGAGAGTTATCCTACCAGTTGGACAGTTATTGGTAAACTACAGTCCCACAGGAGTGGTCCAAAAACAGTCAAGTGAATACTCAGTCAAATCCCCGATAAAAATCCCACCAAGAATATGTGGCCCTCCAGTCCAGTAGTGCCATCTCACCACCCTAGAGGATCTTTAAGTTCTACCAGGAAGAATGGGGGAAACATTGCAGAACATTGTGCAGAGCTGGTGTTTCTCACTTCAAAACACTTAAGGTGTTTATTCTATATCACAAATAAATGTAGGGTTGAATACTTATGCCAGGACAATATCTAGGTTTTTATTATATTTTTTATTTAAGTACACAGACACCTTATTTAGCCTTCAGAAATGTATGGGAACATTAGTGTCCAACACAGAGTGGGAAAAATATGTACATCTTGTGAAGACTTCCAGGGGGGCTCAAAATTGTACACCCAATGCACTTTACACCATATCACAGGATTTAAGAAGTAAACAAAATTGAACAAAAAAAGATCCAGGAGGACATATCGTGTTATAAATCCTTGCCACATACCTTGGCTGCACAAAAGTACATTAAATCAATACCTATCCTCCCCTAAAGGGACATTGACCCAGATAGAATTGTAAACACAGGTTTGTTGTAGTGTAGTGTAGACTTTTGAGAGTCATCATGGACGCCAGGCTGTTCATTCTTCTGGTCTTTCTGTTGGAATTCATTAATCAGGCCGAGGTATTATTTATGTGCCTACTTTTTATATAGCCTAAACTCTGCTTTACTTCACACTCAAAACCCTTTTTATATAGCCTAAACTCTGCTTTACTTCACACTCAAAACCCTTTTTATATAGCCTAAACTCTGCTTTACTTCACACTCAAAACCCTTTTTATATAGCCTAAACTCTGCTTTACTTCACACTCAAAACCCTTTTTATATAGCCTAAACTCTGCTTTACTTCACACTCAAAACATCTTTTTATATAGCCTAAACTCTGCTTTACTTCACACTCAAAACATCTTTTCCCACATCTCATCAGTTAAAAAACAAACATGCTGATAAGCCAGGCAGACACAGACATGGAAAACATGGAAAACACAGAGGACGAGTTGAGGGTAAGTTTTCATTTAGTTTTATTATTTCATCTCATGTGACTGTGGAATCAGATGTTTTATGTTGTTGACAAGAAGACCTTTACTTTTGCAAACCTGAGGAGTAATCCCAGTTGCCTAGCCAAACAGATATAGAATGTCAACTGGACTTTTTTCCTGAATGTATACTGAACTTTTTTCCTGAATATCTGGACATTCCAACACATGTACCCTACGTGTTGGTACATATATTTTAAACAAATGAATCCTTATTGGAATCAAAATAGTGTGTGTATGCCCTGTAAATCATAGATAAAACAAACAGAACATGGAAGAGTTCTTAGCAGAGTAAGGTAAACTATTTAATACATACTTTAATAATGATTCTGTTATTCCTATGATGTTATGAGATTATTAAATGCAGTATATCTTGTGTGTGTGTATATTTTGTAATAGGGGTGTAAAAAATTACCGATACGTATCGATATCCGTTTTTAGCGTGTAAGATACGACTACATCGATGCAGGAAGTCCCGTATCGGTTTAAAAATTACATGAACCGGTCTATGCCCGATTTAAAAGTTATGAATCGGTTCAGAAGCGTTTGTCCCTCCATTTTTTGCTTCGTGAAACACAAAACACTCACTGACCTGTTGCATTTCATCTCAGTCAGAACAATGACAGCTTGTCATTGGCCAAAGCCCGCATTGCATAAACCAATCAGGCTGTATTCTCAGAAATAATGCCTGGAGAGAATGACAGATTACAACTCCCATTCAATTTATTGGCCAATGCTATGCTAGCTACGCTATTCATTTTAATGAGCAATGCTATGCTAGCTCCTTCAGCCAAGGAAGATACATCGTTGTTGATTGCGTGTTTCCACAGACATCCTCGGATTTAAATCATTATAAAATAATAAATAGGAGAACATTTGTATCATTACCACTTAAGTCTAACATTTATAGTCATGATTCCGAGACTGAGCCATCGTGATGTCCTAACATCAGGCACGTGCACAGATATACCCCTAGTGGCGCTCAAGCACCTGCCCTTTTGCCCTGGATGAGAAAAGTGCCCTTTCTGCTGGAGCCCATTTTTTTCTTCATTTATCAATATTTCAGAATAAAAATTACTCTTTCTGTCATCAATTCCACAAGAATGTGTTTTGATATCTGACGGGGCATGTATTTGAGTTTGTGTGAAAATTTTGTCCCGACATGCTCTGCTGCGCTCACAAGCCCCCGCCGCGCCCCTCCTTCTAGTGCTCATGCAGTGTTGACCGCCAGGCCAAAACTTCTTCTCTGACCCGCAGCATCAGACAAACAGGTAATGACGTTGTTTTTGTGCAATCCCCCGATGTTGTTTGGTGATAAATTAACCACAACATTAGCGCCGATGAAAACATTTTGTTGCAACTGGTCCGAAGTTTCCTTAAAAATAAGCAAACAAATTTCAACTTCAATTTCAAATCCTTGTCCAGCTGTTTACTAATGTTTGTCATGTTTAATGAAGGGAGAGAGGCAGGCAGGCAGAGAATTTAAAGGCAGTTGTACTGTTCTACAAATTAGACAAGTTCACTAGTTTTGTTTAATTTAAAATTGTTATTATTGAAATGTAAGGTAGTTCTTAAGTTGAGCTAGTCTGGTGAGGTATATTGTGGTATATTATTAGTGTAATGCTGCTTATGCTTCAATTCTGTAAGAAAACAGTAAGAAGGAGAAGTACAGGGAACTGCAGCAAGCAGCTCAGGGTTTTGGATCAGGCCATGTAGTAAAACAAATGAGGGAAAAAATATCCTACTGTGTTTTTTATATATATTTATTTATTATTATTATTTATAATTTTCTAAGCGATGGGTGCCCTTTATTTTGGGTCTGAGCACCTGCCCCCCAAAATGTCTGTGCACGTACCTGCCTAACATAAATAAAAGCACTATGAACTCTACAAATGGCTGAATGATTTTTCATTTTCCGGATATATTAATGATACGCCGGTCAAATATGTAGTAGGCTACTGCTTCTAAATTAGCATCAGCTCAAGAAAACTGACGACAGGCTTTGTAACTTAAAGAATGACATAATTAGGTCGTTTAGAATGCAACATGTTTATTTACCTAAGTTCACAATGGGAAAAAAAAACATGAATGTCTGATGCGCGTCAATAAGTGGCCTTTAATCGCAACCTGCTGTGGCGTTAAATTGAGCGCCCCAACATGGTCATTGCTCTGACTATGTTCAATGAGAGCAGAGATTCTAAAATGATTCTACCCTCTTGTGAAACCGTTGCGTCGACATGCCTTTTCGCAATGCGAACAGAACATTTTATCGTTACCTTCAACAGCCCGACACTTCAAGCTTTTCTCTGGTGGAGCTGTCCGAACATCTATGGCTTCAGGGCCCTGTTCGGCGTAGAACTGAAGCTAAGTTAATACATTTAGCTCGCAAAATGGGATAATCTAGCTCGCTAAATGAGAACAGGCTATACCGGTCGGTAGCATGCCATTATTCCGACGCCCCTTTGGTCCGACCCGTCAATATTCCGAAAATTTCCCATTAATCCTACAGCCCACTAATTCGAAATGATTAACATAAACCCATTGCTCCGACAGCTCAATGTTCCGACCAATGGCTGTTTGGGGTCGGTCAACATAATTCCCCAGGTCGTATATTCCTCGCCCCTCTTTTACCGGGTGCCAAGTAGACTGCCGCTGTAACGACTGCAGACGCACGTTGTTGCTGCTCTACTTTGCGCCCAGACACCAGAGACGCAATGGAGACAGATACGGACAAGTTATTTCGATTTTTGGTCGAGCTAGTGAAGTCTAGGCCAGCAGCGTCTTTGCAAATGTAAAATAAACAACAAACCAACTACGGATGGGCTAACAGCAGCATAGGTCTACTGCAGCCACGCACAGTTCGAGGAGGGGAGGATAGCTTAATGGAAAGAACCCTGTTTGCGCTGCTTTTCGAGAGCTGTCATGGAAAGATGATTCCGCTTTGGTTTTGAGATTCACAGTTTTCTATCGATTTAGTCTATATAATTATAGTAACAATAATAATAATAATAATACTATAGGCCTGTAGGCATGCATTATTTTATCATGAGGTGACGGTGATCTAAAGCAGCTTTTGGTCGGAACATTGAACTGTCGGGACAAAGGGTTTCAATTTATCGGTGAAAATCTATCTAAGACTAAGGGCTGTAGGATCAATGGGACATTTTCGGAATATTGACGCATCGGACCAATGGGGCGTCGGAAAAATGAGCTGACCCCATACCGGTCTGCCGACGGGAGATAAACCCCGTAAACCTGAAGCTAATGTCCCTCCTCGGATAAATTGCGCGTGCACGTCCTGCTTCAAAAGGCAGGACAGGTCAATCACCAAAACCATGATTTTTAGTTTTTACGGTACAATAGTCTAAACTCAAAGAAAAAGACTCATTTTTTCTCCGCTAAGGCAGGAGATGACCATGAACGCGTTATGAAGAATTCAAGACCATAATCATAGCAAAATCCAACCCTGGCGCCGCTGCAAGAGCAATACAAGAAAGTGTCTATGGTACGGTGTTCATTTTAGGACATTGTCAGATCTCAGTCTCGGTTGTCATTCTCACTTGGTCAATTGCCATTCTCACTTGGTCAATTCTCATCCTCACATGGCACTGTCAATTCTCATTCTCACATGGCTTTTTGTCAGTTCTCATTCTCACATGGCATTTGTCAATCCTCATCCTCACATGGCATTTTGTCAGTTCTCACTCTCACATGGCATTGGTCAATTCTCATCCTCACATGGCAATTTGTCAGTTCTCAGTACACACCGCATTGCCCACTCAATGGATCACACGTATCGGTCAGTGGCCTACTGGGAAAAATACCCATACACTTAACATTATTTTTGGTTGATTACAAAGAAATTACATCATATATGCTTGTTTTTTAATAACATTTGGATCCACCAATTTGCCTGGATGGACACATGGAATAAAATGATACTGGCTATTGTAACACTCCAAGGTAGGTATAGTTTGCACGTTGAATAGTATCAGATCAGATCAGATGGTTATCAGATCAGATGGTTATACGTATAACTACAGCCTATTGGTTAGTACACTCAAAGCGTATTAGATAAATATACTTGAAATTAGTGCTGTCAAACTATTACAATATTTAATCGCAATTTTTTGTCTATTATAAATATCCCTTCATTTATTTTGTATCCATTTATCCATGTTTTATTCCAGAATCATCTATCTAGATAACATATTAACATTGTTTATAACTAAGTGTTGTGAAACGCAAGCTTTACTTGGCCAATTCAACACCTTTAGATAACATATTAACAATCTAGATAACATATTAACATTGTTTATAATGTAAGTGTAACACAGTGATTTTAGCATAACAAACTAGCTGGTTAACTTATTTGGCACAAGTTACAGTATTAGAAATGAAAAGATTGCCCTATTTACAACTACCACCATGGATAGCTTGCTCATCGATTGTAAGCAAGTGACTACGGCTAACTGTTAAAATAGATAATCTCGATGTTGACAACAGCTTGCTTATTTTACCAGATCATAACGGTCTCAATTTAAGACATACCGTTAGCTAGGCTTGCTGTAGGGAACGTTACCTCATCTGTGAATAGCAAGCTAACATTTGGCAAGGTCAACGCCACATCTTACCTTATCACTGTCACCAGTCAGTGGTTTTCCAAATAAAATGAAATCCAAATAAAATGTAGGCTAGAGTAATTGACATTTAATAACACCTAAAACGAAATCAGACTGACGGAAGAGATTGACAGAGGCAGCAGCAAGCTGTGCCTCATCCGTGTTAAGGGCTAGGGCTGACTGCACACGTCAATACGGTTGCGTGTCCTGGCTGGGCGTGTTGCCTGTATGTATGCAAATCCAAATGTAAGGCTCCCAGAATCCTCTACCTCAATCGGCACAGCTGAGAACACTTCGGCTGTGTAAGAACCAATTTTCAGGTGTTCATTAATAACGTAGAGATATGTTCTTACGTTGAACTTCCGAAGTCCGTAAAACACATTTAAGAAGTAACGTAAAAAAAACAAAAAATCGAATAGTCACCATAGGTGTGAAGGCAGATTGCAAGTAGGAGTATAAAATTCAGTCAGTGCTTCCCCCCATTTGTATTTCTTAGAGAAAACTTGATTAATGTTGTCTTCAGAAGTTTTAAAATCTATTGTACTGATATGCGCTGCGAGAGGGCCTGATGGCACTGGGTCGGTTGATGATGACAATGGGCCGCTGTTTTGAGCCATCGGCCCACCAGGGATTTCCCCGTTATTCCCGATGGCCAGTCCGCCCCTGCACGGCACTCTGTCAATTCTCATCCTCACATGGCATTTGTCAATTCTCATCCTCACATGGCATTTAGTCAGTTCTCATTCTCACATGGCATTGGTCAATTATCATCCTCACATGGCACTGTCAGTTCTCATTCTCACATGGCACTTTGTCAATTCTCATCCTCACATGGCACTTTGTCAATTCTCATCCTCACATGGCACTTTGTCAGTTCTCATTCTCACACGGCACTTTGTCAATTCTCATCCTCACATGGCATTTTGTCAGAAAAAAAGTTGTCAGTCAGAGTCACATCGGGGGGTTGTTGACTAGTTTTTTGCAGCTTTTACAATGACAACTGCTGTGGTGTTTATGTTAACTGGTACAGCAAGAACTTTTGATACAACACAAAATACTTGTTTTATGCAAGCTAGTTCACTCGTGTAACGTAAACAGAGGCGGACCTAGTCATTTGTGGGCCTAAGGCGAACATAGCCAGGGGCCCTCTTCATCCGTCCTTTTAATGCAAAAAAAAAAAAGGGCCATCTCAAAGCAGGGGCGGACTGGGGGGAAAAAGTGGCCCGGGAGTTGTCTGTCAGAGCGGCCCACTTAATATACGGCGCGTTGCCCGCTCAATGTATGCAAAATACCCAAACACTTAACATAATTTTGGATGATTACAAAGAAATAACATTATATATGTTTTTTAATAACATTTGGATCCACAAATTTGCCTGGATGGACACATGGAATAAAATGATATTGGCTATTGTAACACTCCAAGGTAGGTATAGTTTGCTAGATGAATATGCTTAACTCTGGGCTAGTATCAGATGGTTAGGCCTATATGTATAACTACAGAGCCTTTAGGAATAAATGTCAGCAGAGAAAGTACACAATTTTTTTGATAATGATTAGGGCGACCTACATTAAGCAATATCAATTTTTTTGTAGGCTGATTAACTCATACAGCAATACCTTTTTGTATAGTAGATAGCAGCACACAATCAAAATATTTCCCCTCTACCTACATAGCTACAGTAGCTAGTTATATGGAAGAAAGTTGCATTCAGGAGCCTTCATAAGCAAACATGATTTGGCGCCACATTAAATTATCCCACTTTTTCATTATCCACATCATGTCTCAAATGTTGTATGATGCAACATAGCTTTACAGGACACATAAAATATGTCCA
Source organism: Sprattus sprattus (assembly GCF_963457725.1). Lineage (NCBI taxonomy): Eukaryota > Metazoa > Chordata > Actinopteri > Clupeiformes > Clupeidae > Sprattus > Sprattus sprattus. The sequence goes on from NC_137910.1 coordinate 31,631,743, forward strand.
GTAACAACGTAAAGAAGGGGACAACATATAAGTCAAAACCAACTATATTTATTGACTGATCTCGAAAGTATTGGCTTACAAAAGCTAAATAAGTCTTCACAAAGAAAATAACTCAGTGTTAGGGCAAAAAGCGAACATTCACACTGTACAACCTATGAAAAGTGACAGTGGTACACAAATAAACAAATAAAGAAATACAGACCGCGTTAGCCACTTCACAGCGTGCTAGCCATGATTTTCTTTTGTTCCAATTCTTGGATGTAGGATTCCACCCTTTGTAGAAACCTGTTGAATCGATACATTTGGTGTAGGAAGTCCTAATTGTTTTGTTGTCAATTTATCTTAATTAGTACGCCGACAGAGAAAAAAAATCTCCTTTTCCTGAAAGCAGTTCGTCGCCACAATCGCCCTTAAGGTCCGCCGCCAGTGGTTTGAACTTTATTGTAGAAATGAACAGAACAGAACATACGATGGGGTGTAAACATCAGTGGTAATGGTAGTGTTGCATGCTGGGTGTGTGATTATGTGTGTGTGTGTGTGTAGGGGTGTTAAAGGTGTCTACGAGCGAGACACGCAAGTATTAGGCTAGAGTGATTGACATTTAATAACAAATAAACATAGTAAGACTGACGGAGGAGATTAGAAAATAGTAAGAAAATAGTAACCATGAGTGTGAATACAGGTCACTAGGAGTAGTATAAATAGCAGACAGTGATTCCTATTGGTTATCATTAGAGGTATATAATGTATTCGGTGAAGCAAGGAAAACTGTCGCAACCGACGATATCTGCGGGAGGGCTGGTTGGTTATAGACTTGGGCCATCCCATCGGCCCATCGGTGCCTGGGTGGGCAATTTATCGTGGGCCTTCTGCTGGGTGGGGGCCTAAGGCAGTTGCCTAGTTCGCCTCTATGGTAGGTCCGCCACTGCTTAAGGAAATCCTTGACATCAGTTTCAAGCTTTGCATGCTTGCCACTCTTAGGTCCAGATTTAGACGGCGGTGCTTGTTCGTTATGGTTGATCGTGTCTTTGTTCAGCCAGTCTGTAATGGTTCCTTCAGGCAGAAGTGTATAGGACAAAAATGTGCATTGCACACTCTGAGACTCGGTCCATTTTGAAGCTTCAGTTGGTAGGTTAATGATAAATTGCGTCGGGATCCCTCAGTGTTCGTGTTAATCTTTGTGAACAAAGCGGTGATGTATAACCGATGTACTTCCCAGGTGCTCATTGCCCAAATCTACTGAAATATACACTCCTGCTGCTCTTCTGTAATGACTTGGCAGTCTTGAGTTAAGACTCGCTGACAGAACTATGGGTTGCAGGGAGGACCCAGCCTCTGCACTTATTTCTTTGCCGCCTTTGCTCTTGTATGACATTCCTTTAAAGACATTTCTCTTTGGATTCATTTTGCTTCCATGTTCCCGGACTAGGGCGTTTATTTCTTTTCCTTTTGACCGTATTGTTTAAATCAACATCATCCTCATCCTGCTGTTCTGGAGTTGTTGCCACCAAGGTTAGGTTGTCTTCATTTTCAGGAGGAGAGGACTCATCACAGGATGGGTTATAGTCTGGATCGCTGATAACATTATCATCATCCGATATGTCCTCTTCATAGTGTGGCTGTGTCTGCTTGGCATATTCAACAACATCAACAGGAGTTTTTAAGGCCTTGTCTGTTCTATCGTAGACATCTGAGTCTTGGCCTGCTACATGCTGCTTCATCTCTTCAACGATGGTCTCATTGTCATTCTCAGTGCATGAGACCTGAACGCTGTCAGAACTGTCAAGTGCATCTTCTTCTTTAAAAAAAAAGATACAGGGTACACAGCAATGCTCAAATGGCTGGTGACAGTCGCAACACGCGTCGTATGCTGTACCCGGGATCCTTAAAGGCCCTCATTCACGGTACGACATACGCTGTCTGTAGCCCAGTTGTGCTGATTAGGGGGGTATTGAATGTGTTTAGAAGTGTTTAGTAATGCTGGCATTTAGCATTTTGTTTGGTTTAGTACATATAGAGATTTTAGTTGTAAGCTTTGTTAGGGTTGCAGGGTACACAGGCTGGTGACAGTCGCAACACACGCCGGCTGTACCCGGGATGGCCCTCCTACATGGTACAACATACGCTGTCTATAGCCCAGTTTTGTTGATTAGGGGGGTATTGCATGTGTTTAGATATGTTTAGTTATGCTGGCATTTAGCATTTTGTTTGATTTGGTAAACATGGAGATTTTAGTCGTAAGCTTTGTTAGGGTTTCAGGGCAGCAGTGCCCAATTGGCTGGTGACAGTCGCAACACGCGCCGTATGCTGTAGCCGGGATCCGTAAAGGCCCTCCTACACGGTACAACATACGCTGTCTGTAGCACATATTTAAATTTTTCCTAGAATATTTTTGTGTTCGGATATGTCTGGGTGGCTGGCTCAGCAGGTGATGGGTTTGTCGACGCAATTACTTGTGGCTATAGGATGCACGAAACAGGAATGTCTTTAGTCTTGATTTGAATATAGGTACGGTGTCTGCATCTCGGATGGAGGCAGGGAGATTGTTCCAGAGGAGGGGGGCTCGTAGCTAAAGGCTCTGCCTCCTATTGTGGTCTTTGATATTCTTGGAATACCAGGAGGCCTGCACTCTGGGAACGGAGCAGCCTTGGAGGGCAATAGCGGACAACTAATTCCTTGAGGCCAGGTCGTTTAGGGCTTTATATGTTAGCAGGAGTACTTTGAAATCGATTATACTTTTGACGGGGAGCCAATGCAGAGAGGCGAGTTCCGGTGAGATGTGTTCATATTTTTTTGTTCTGGTGAGTGTACTGGCAGCAGCGTTCTGTATTAGTTGGAGGCTCTTTATTGAGTTGATGCTGCATCCGGACAGGAGAGCATTACAGTAATCGAGGCGGGAAGTAATAAATGCATGGATTCGTTTTCCTGCATCTTGGAGGGATAGAACCTTTCTAATTTTAGCAATATTGCGTAAATGAAAACATTATGTCTTTGAGATCTGTTTTATGTGTGAGTCAAGTAGGAGGTTGATAGTTACACCAAGGTTTTTGATGATAGTGTTGGGTGTTGGGAAGCCATTGAGTGTGGGTAGATGGGTAGATGTGTGGTTCTCAGTTGATCGGGGCCTACAAGCATAACCTCAGTTTTATCAGAGTTGAGGAGCAGAAAGTTGTTAGTCATCAAAGATTTTACATCATGGAGGCAAGCTTCTATCTTGGGTAGATGTACAATTTCATCAGGTTTCATTGATAGGTAGAGTTGGGTGTCGTCAGCATAGCAATGGAAGTTAATGCCATGGTTTTATCACTGCAATTCTGAATGATTGTGGGACGTATCCTGAAATTAGTGAATTATTCATTACATTGAGTAATGTCTCACTTAATAAGGGAAGTGCATGTTTAAGTAGTTTTGTGGGGATAGGGTCTAGTAGGCACTTAGATGATTTAGATGAGAGGATCAAGGAGTTTAGTTCAGGGAGGTCGGTGGATGCGAAGAATTCAAGGATAGCACCCGGTCGAAGGGGTGTTGCCATGGCGCATTTTGGAAGGGGTGTAGGGTCATAGAGGGGGAGGAAACTTTGAATTTGTTCTCTTATTGTTAGGATTTTATTATTGAAAAAGGTCATGAAATCATTACCGCTTAAGATTATGGGAACAGAACGTTCGATTGTGTGATGTTTTTTTGTTAGCCTAGAAATAGTGTTAAATAGGAACCTTGGGTTGTTTTTATTATTATCAATCAATGAAGAATAGTAAGCCGATTTCGCCTCAGAGAGTACTCGTTTATAGCTTAGAAGACTATCCTTCCACGGCAGGAGGTTTGGTGGAGTACCATTTTTTTCTAGTTTTCGTTTGGTTTGTTTAAGTGCACGAGTCTGATCAGTGTACCATGGGGCAAGTTTTTTCAATTTTCTTATTCTCTTTTTTAGTGGCGCAGCAGCGTCAAGGGTTGAGTGGAGCGCATGTATGACGCTTTCAGTTAGTACGAGGTGGGGGGGTGCGTAAGCCATTTACTTGCCAGCTGTAGAAGCTGTGGCGAGGGCGATGGGTAGTTTTTTTTAATTCCGATGTTGGACGGAGTTCTAATTTCATGTTGAATCTAATTAGGTGGTGATCTGAAAGGGTAGTTTTTTGGGGTAGAACTATAGGGCGGTCAATTTCTAGGCCATGTGTTAATACAAGGTCAATGGTGTGATTATGGTAGTGAGTTGGTGTGTTTACATGTTGTGAGATCCCGATCGAGTCTATCAGTGATTGGAATGCAATTGTAAGGTTATTAGTTTCATTATCCATGTGGATATTAAAATCTCCCACTATGAGGATTTTATCAGAATTTACAACCAGGGCGGATAGGAAATCGGAAAATTCAGATAAAAATGCAGTGTAGGGACCGAGTGGTCTATATAGTGTCACAAGAGTGACCGGGTGAGTGGCTTTTGAGTTTGGATGTATAAGATGAAGTACGAGGACTTCAAATGATGCAAATTTAAATTTAGCTCTTGGGGAAATACATAGGTTATCGAGGGAAATTGTAGCTACTCTACCTCCACGTCCTGTGCTGCGGGGGATGTGGCAGTTAACATGACTTGGAGGGGTAATTTCATTTAAGGCTATGAATTCATCTGGTTTTAGCCAGGAAAAGTATTTGAATGTTGTTGTCTGTTATCAGCTCATTGATAAGTGCACCTTTTGATGTTAAGGACCGAATGTTAATAAGGCCCAGTTTTAGTATTGTACAAGTCATTTTGTGCTGATAAGGTTTGTATCTTTATAAGGTTTTCCTGATTAATATTTATTCTAGTGTGATTTGCGTTGGGTTTATGTATTCTGGGTATCGATACCGTTTGTATATGGTAATATGGGCAGAGAGTGTACTGGTGCAGCAGAAGTTAGTGTGGGGTAATAGGTCTGCCTTCCAGTTCTAGCTATTGCTTGTCAGTAGTACGTTCAGGCTAAGTGGTGTTTTCAGTTTTGAGAAAGGAGGCTAGCACCCTCTTGGGAGGGGTGGATGCCATCCTTCTGTAGTAGCCCAGGCTTCCTCCAAAAAGTGGGCCAGTTATTTATAAAATCTACGTTATTGCATAAGCACCATTCTGCTTGCCAGTTATTAAGTGCCGATAGTCTGCTGTACATTTTGTCACCGCGGTTTATAGGCATAGGGCCAGAACACACACGAGTCTGCCATTTGTGTAGCGGTAGTGAATAACGATGCAAAGTTTAGCTTGGTGGTTTCCGATTGCCTTAGGCGGACATCGTTTACGCCTGTGTGAATAATCATTTTAGAGAATCTCCGATTAGTGATTCGTTTTTAGTGCGATTCGATGTCATTTGCTCTAGCTCCGGATATACAGTTCACTGTTTGTGACGGGGTTGCGAGTTGAATGTGTCTCAGGGTGGAGTCACCAATAACGAGAACTTTATCATCAGCATCGGTGGTATTAATGGGAGAGAAACGGTTTGAAGTTGAGATGGGATATGAGTGTGATACGGACTTTGATTTGTGATCATTATGAAAAACATTAATTGTCTTGTGGTCACTTACATAAAGCTACCATAGGGGTGCACAAGTTGCCTCTAGACACTGCACGACAGGCATACTATAATACCAGTCAAATTATATTATGATGACTAAAATTATGTAATACGGAATTCAAATCTTTCTTAATTAGGTCATGTTATGCGGAATAAATGAGACAAAAACCGTAGATGAAAAGACAGAAAATAGTACTTGTAACAGCCACAGATTCTGGATCCTTCCACTCTGGATGCTAGCTTCATGGGCTATTTTGCTAACTAAAATGCTGACAAAAAAGAATGAATACAAAGCCTAAATACCTATGCAATATTTATAGCCTAGCCTATATTATAGTAAACCTTATCACTTACCAATAGGGGTGAGCCCTGAATCATGGAAATAACTTCAGTGGATATGTAGATTGTCATTCTTCTTGATGCAGCCGCCATCTTGAAAAGCCATATCATCATAGTCATATTATCTTTTGACTTAGGCAAAATAAAGCTGCCTAAGTCAGGCCTTTAAACTACAGGGGTAGAATCACATGATCTGTTCAACTGAGGATGTAGGCGATTTTACCAGAGGTGCCCAGCATCATGATGAAATGATTTAGGCAAAAAAGTCCATTTACAGAAAAAAATTACTTACGGTGGATGTCCACGGGACGCAACATCGTGTCGCTCTCATTGGGATAGAATGGAGGGGACTGGTCGCCTGCTGAGGGAAAAGTCGTCTCTTCTGCCTGCTGAAAGTTGGGGATTTTTTAACTCTATGCAAATGAAGGCGACTTTCTGCCTGCTGAGAGCCAATCAGTTGGGCGTGTGTGTGATTTGGAAGTCAACGTAGCTCATAGGGGCGGGAGTAATCAAAAATACCGAAACAAGATGGCGGAGTCTCGGGACTCAGTCACCAGGACATATTGTATGTGAATAAAGGTTATCTGCACGACTTTTTATTGTCTAATCGACTCGGGTTGTTGTTTATATGCTTCACGAATGCTGTGAGGTCCAACAGAATATTGTTGGTCTTAACCTCTCAGAATGTATCGTCACACGGGTGTGACAGCAGCCAATTTTCCGCAAAGACGTACCGACACATGGGTGTGACAGAATGTGGTGACAGGAGCGTTCCAAAAGCAGCGTAACAATAAACCTGTGTGTGGGTTACTAACTTCGCTTATGTGAGCTAACATTGTACATTCAGCCACCTTCATCCATTATGCGTCTTAAAAATATCTTGTCAGTATCATTTTGTTTATTAATGTAGACTTACTATATTTGTGTGGTCCACGTCCAATTGTACATGACAAAGTTACAACGTTTGCAAGTATAGGGAAGACATGATCTCCGGTACAAGACAATGAAAGGTTCATGAAACTTGTATTAATCCCCGTAGGGAAATAATGGTAAATTAAATATACATAACTGAAAATAACATGTATGGTACATTACTCAATGTTCAGCCAAACATCAATTCCAACGACAGCTCGATATGAAAACCAGCATCGCAGCGGGAATATACCGTACATGAAATGCTTCACGAGCTGACTAGCTTAGAGGCATACGCTCCTCAGGATACGCATAATTGTAGTCTTATCATTGATGCACACAAACTGCGCAGACACCTTTTCATATTACAATCACTTGTCACTGACAAATCATATTTGCGCACTATCAGCGCATCCACAACATGCAACAGTTTGAAAAAAATAACGACACACCGATACCTGCATCGCATTCATTCATTTTAACAGAAAAACAAGTAGCGTAAACGTAAACTCACAAAACTAAATAAACATGAAATGTTGAAAGGAGGCAACAGCTCACTGATGATACAATTTGGGACATCTTCACCAGCTGAAACACACAGAAATACCAGTCTGTTAGTGTAATGGCCAAAATGTAAAGACACATACATGCATAAACCTACGGTACAAACACTGTTCATCGCTAAGCATAGATAAGTTGATGTCTCAACACAGTCATCAAATGAAAACCTGCTCATGAGTGAATGTGTGTCCGTGTGTGCTTGTGTTTTTGTGTGTGTGTGTGTGTGTGTGTGTGTGTGTGGCCATGAGCACATAAAAGTAATTGGCCTCTTTTAAAAATAAATGTTTCTGGTTTCTTGAAATATTCAAATAGTTTGCTATAGAGTTGTACACACTTTTTGTCATTTAGCCTAACTTTTACTCAAAATCACTGTTCGACATTTATCATCTTCCCAAAATCTACACTAAACTGCCTTCTGTTTGATATTGACTACATTAACTTTGCAAAGTAATACACTGATATGTGGTATTTGTGCACAAAAATAAGGTAATTTCACCTCAACTTCTCGTTTTGCCTCATCTGACTAGCTCTGGATTTGCGCAAAAAAATAATTGGCTATTGTTGTTGAATCGACTGAATTAGACGTTCACTTTCTGGAGTATATTTCCACGTTATTTTCACATCTAGCTAGCTCTATTGGCCTACAGTTCGACATCGATTGTATTCACATTTGTATTGTTTTGCATTCACGTGATTGCATTGCATTTACACATCATATCACATCACATCACCTCATATTCCGCTAATTAGCTCTATTGACCTACAAACGGTTTGACATCGATTTGTATAGCCTAATTTACAACTCTGATGTTTTCTGGATATCTTAAAGAAAGAAATGATCAGGTCACTTACCCTTTGTTGAATCCATGTGAGGAAAGGAAATAGTCGTTGACAATCATCAACTGTTGGGCGAGGTGATGACAAATGTACGTGAGACTGGCTGGTAACTATTGCCACGACGTTATCATCGCTACAAACGTGCAGGCACCTGTCGGCCTATGGTGTTACGATGACGTCACACGGTTGACAAAAAAAACCGTCTAGATAGCATATCAGATCAGGAAAACTGCATAATAATTTCCTTGAAGCCTTAACAATGACTGTAGAATGTTCCCGTAGAACATTCTGTAGAACATTCGTGAATCAGCCAGAAAAAAAACTCTGAAAGGTTAAATTACGCTCTCAACTATTAGTTAGCTTGCCGCTAATACTTTAGCCCATTGAAACCCATTGAAAACACATTGGAGCTAGCTAGCTAGCAGCTCAATAAGTTACATACAACGTTTTCGTGATTGAACTGGCTGATATATATGGTTTAGATAGAATAAATACACAAACAAGAATGGGAGCATTCAGAGAATGCAAACCTCCGCCAATGCCAAATAATTAACACTAAGATTTGTAGCCAATTTGTCATGATCCGCGATATTTCAACAGTTCTCGTTGGATGACAAAAAACGTGCTATAATTATGTTATGTTATATCACTAGTCTTACACACGGCATTTCAATGTGGCCCCTGAAAATTTGGGGAAATGATCCTCAATGTGACAAGGGATCCCAAACATTGTTGGTGTGGGGCAAGATACTGTAGCAACCTCAGGCTCTAGGTTAGTTTGGCCTGTGATCCTGATGTTGTACTCCTCGTCGTTGTGATGGTACCTGAGATGACTACTGTTGCAAAGACAAAACACACAGGAGCAGGGACCCAGAGGGCGATAACTTTATTCAAGTTCAACAATCATCTCTACTCTCTAGCTTCGTTACGCTGCTGGTGCGCTCTTGTGAGTCCATGTTTTTCAACATTATCATGACACGTTAAACAAACACAATGAACATTGTTGTTGCACTGATATGCCTAATCAGTATTATTTGTCACCACATGGTTTGCCAAGAGCATCATGGTATGACACAATCGTATTCAGCATTGCTATTATGTGCATTCACCATACAATTTAGTAATTACAGTTCACAACAATTTTTATGAACATCAGCATGGCACGATAATTATACACTCATAATCTACATCATTGTTACCGGTATATGCATCATTAATTATGTTAACAACACTGTCAAAATCACGAAAGCAAACCCAAAAACAATCAAAAAGACAATTTAAAAAAATATTATTTTTATCACAAGTTTTGTCAACAGAGTTTGTATCAACAGTATCAACAAGTATCAACTTAATCATTATATGTTACACAATCGTAATCAACATAATTGTTACGCACATCATATATGGTCAGATCAACAAACAATCAAACAAACATGGCATTATAGTAGAATCACACTCAAAAGCATTACTGTGCTCATCAGAATTATTTCCACTACCACGTCAAAATCATTTAAAAACAAAACAAAAGCAAAACATCAAAATTATTACTGGAGTTATCAGAATTATTTCCACCACAATTTATGTCAACAGGATTTGTATCAACAAACACCAACAAAGAAAGTATCAACATCATCATCACATAATACACAATCATAATCATCGGTACATGTTTCATATATCGTCAAAGCAGTATATGGTCATCAACAAAGAAACATGGCATTACACAATCACAATATGCAGTCATCAGAATTAGTGTCACTACCAAGTTTTGTCAACACAGACATTCAACTCAGAAATAGGCACAAATTTGCGTCACATAGTAGTGGTGTGGCCCACTCTTCTACTGTAGACCCAATGTAATGTGTACCATGTTGTGGTCTGAATAGTAAGTGTCTACTACATTGATAGATACATCATCTTGCCTGTTGATGTAGACATGATCCAAGAGGGAGCTGTCAAGCTAAAAAGGCACCGGATGCCAAAAAGAGCCCGGGTGACGTAATGTTGACTTTCGAACGCCTCTTGAGTGACAGTTTCTATGCCAACGTTAGCATTACGTAATCGGGTCACCACGTAGGCCGGTCGCTTATTAGCTTTAAGTCTCATAGTCGTTCGAAAGCCATCAGCTACTTTTTAGTCGCTTAATATTGTGCCTTAACGGACACTACGCACCCGGACACTTTTTAGCTATCAGTCAGAGAGTCTCAAGAGTTGTTCGAAAGCCATCAGGTACTTTTTACACGTTTAATATTGGCTGCCGGTCTTTTGTAAGTAAGCACACATCAACAGGTTTTGCGCGCTAGCATCTATATTGCTAATAGCAATTCCTCCTTTTGTGCGACAATATTAAGCGACTAAAACGTAGCTGATGGCTTTCGAACTACTCTTGAGACTGATAGCCAAAAAGTGTCGGGGTACATAGTATCCGTTTAGGCACAATATTAAGCGAATAAAAAGTTTTAGCTACACCTGCCTGCTGGTAACCTGTAAGTTAGCAATGTCCGCTAGCATGTCAAAGCTAGCAAGCCCCCGTTGTTCTTTAGTAAAATGTTGTGCAAACAATGCCCTGTTTTGTTCAAATTTAATTGTGGGTGCCGTCAGATATGTCTTAAAATCACAACACATTAAGGACTTTCTTAATTTAAGCACAACAACAGATGAATAGCTTCAAGCTAACAAGATAGCTCGTTACACTAGCACGAGCTAGCTAATGAAATGTGCTTACTTTGATACTATAACCAACTAGCGAATCAACCACTTTCCTACCAAAGTCAAACATCAAGCACATGGTTGTTTTGGTTGGTTTATTGTAGGTCAAATACAAGCAAGCTGGTCTCAGGTAGCAAAGTACAAGGCAAGATGCTCTGAGGTAAATCGCGTTAGGGTGACGTATTGGCGTTGGCATAGCAACTGTCACTCAAGAGTCGTTCGAAAGTCAACATTACATCATCCGGGCTCTTTTAGGCATCCGGTGCCTTTTTAGCTTGACAGAGCCACTCAAATCGCAGTTGGGTCGTAGCCTAGGAGGTACAGACCCTGTAGAGTTCGGACTCTGCTGAGAGCAACGTACACCTGGCCAGGCATGAATTTTCCCGACCTTCCATGGAAACGACTATGGTGTCTGGCGTCTTCCCCTGCACCTTATAAGATATGATACAAAACATTTATTGAACGTTGGATTACAATAATTATTAAAAACAAACATTAGTATGTAAGTAGTTTTAGCCGACAATGACAATATGACATGGAATATGAAAATAAATTTAACACAATTTAACAACTTTCCATCTCTAACATTCAAGCAAGTAACACAGTTTTGACATGAGCAGCATCCACCACTGCATGTATTGATTAATGATTTGAATTGTTTAAGATTGACTGCTTATTTAACCTCTTTAGCACCTTCATATTTTATTGCAGTTGAGATGTATTTTATGCTATTAAAACTTCGTATAAGACTGCTTCTCATGTCACAATTAATATTTTTACATGTAAACATACTTTGTAGATACACAGGCCCTATATATTACCTTGTGAATGGTGCAGCCCCATGCAGGTGTCACCATGACTCTGGCCCCAACAGCGACAGAAACAACCTCTCGTAAGCCTCCAGTTTCTGATGGTTTGGTGGAAATGACAACATCAATGCTCGAACTTCAAAAATTTGTGTTGGGACTTTTTTCAGATGATCATTGTTGTGTTCGTAGACGTCTTTGTTGGTCTTGAAGACATGCAGTGCCTTTTGTGGATACGACGCATCTGATGTAGACACGACTCTTGATTTGAGTAAGTGGATGTCTTCATTTGTGCAGCTCGCTGTTCGGACCCTCATGAGTAACTGGGCAAACTGCTGGTCTTCCTTCTGTCTCATGCTTTCAGTGAGTTCCATGAAGCCAAAGTTTTCTTCCCAAAGAGATCCATGTAATCTGGCGTAGGAGTCTGAAGGAAGGCCAAAGACATGGTTTTGACCAACAGGCTGCAGTTGGAACAGGTCGCCTACCGCCAATATGCTCACGCAGCCAAATCTAGAGTCTGGATCTGATCGTCCAGTTATATCCTGCAGACGACGATGGATGTGGTACAGCAGATCTGCACCTACCATGGAGACTTCGTCTATGATTAGGAGCTTGATCTTTCCCAGCCGTGAGCGAAGGGTGTTCAGCTTCTCACTGCTTGCTGGCTGATTCTCGTTTGCTCCTGGGACCAAAGGTGACGCTGAATGTAAAGTCATTCCTTCAATCCCGAATGCTGCTGTTCCTGTGAATGCAGTTAGTAAAACTGGAAGCTCATCAGGTTCGAAGTGTCCAGACAGAGGCTTTAGCAGTTTCAACGTTTCATAGTGGACCAACTTGATGATGTGACTTTTTCCTACTCCCCCAGGTCCACTCAGGAAGACTCGATATTCTGGAAGTTTCTGATCGTGCTTCAGAGCAAAAATTGTGTCTTACCATTACCGATGGAATGTGAGAACGTCCCGCTGTTTGCTGTTCAAGGATCGCATCATGGCCCTGTACTCCTGGGAGGACATCAGTGTTTTTCCAAGTTCTGCTGAAAAACGGGCATGAAGTTCGGAGCGGTTATCATTTGCAGAAGATGGGCTCAAATCAACGACTCCACTTTCTTCCTCCTCTGGCAACTCCCTCTCTCTGACTATTCCCTCTTCTTCCTGTTCTGCTAGCTGATGTTCAACATTTGGGGCAACTGCATCCCATACATCTTCTGGAGGTCCCATCCGCAGCAAATCATCATAGGCTCTGTCGATTTTCTCAGCATTGTTGCTGAACATACCCTCATTTACATGTACTGTGTCTTTGACACTTTCGAAGTGGTCTTTGAATGAAGGAAAATTGCCTTTGAGATCTTGGTCTTCTGATCGCCATGGATAGTACAACATCAGCAGATTTCTGTATTTGTCTTCCCCTTCGGATTTCTCTTTGTGAAATCTGATGACACAGTGCTGTCTACGCTTCCTCATATGGCCCAGTCCATTTTGCAGAGTGATGTGAGATGGGTATCTGCTTTCAGCTTCCTCAGCAACATTCGCTTTTCATCATGTAACTTGTGATATGCATGATGCAGGAATAAGGATCTGTGATGAATTGTAGATCCATGTTGGCCCGCCAGGTCTGCAAGATCTTCGGGCTGTATTGGTTGATCGATCTCTCAGCCGGTTTACATTGAAGAACAATTTGCTTGTCAGACTTCATCACCTTTAATGCCTGCTGATATGATTGTGGTTCCACCCCTGCTTTCTCAAGCAAGCAATCTAAAGATATGTCATCTGCAACATCTTTGTCTTCCATCACCTTTCGGACCCTGCGTAGCACTTCCTGTTTGGCCTGAAGATCCCTCTCTAAAATTTCTAGATCTGGCCCATCAGACTGTCTACTTTTGAGTGTGTCACTGCTTGGTGGATGGGGGAACCGGAACCTGCACGAACCATTTCTTCTGCATGATGAGGAGTGTGTATGTTTCTGAACAGAAAGGACTAGGTTTCTCAAATCAGGGTCCTCTTCCTCGTCTGGAATAGCACACGTCTGGAACTTGTCAATGAAGGAAATCACTTCTTCATCACTATTGATGTCAATTTTCGGGGCATCCTTGATCCAGAGTATGGTGTGCGCATGGGGAGATCATCGAGCCTGAAATTCAATCCGGATCATGTAATCCTGAAGTTTGCCAATGGGATTAGCCTTTCCTCCTATGAACTCCTTGAAGAACAGATCAAGGCGGTGTTGAAATTGACGTGCTGCTGTCACTGGATTGCAACGCAACCACTTGCACTTGTCTTCCCATGACATGTTCTTCACATCATCAGCTGTGAGTGTCTTGCCGTATTGAAATGCGATGCTCTGAATGATCTCTGGCCACTGCATGTCTGCAGCCGAAAGGGTTAGGAACCATGTCGGTGTACCTAGCTGTCGAATCATGGCCAGCAGATCCAATAGTACAGTATTCCAGTATGCAGGAGAACGTTGTGTCGTTGCGAAGCATACCTTGTACATTATCTGGCTACTTCAGTAAGCCAGCGTTGATCCTGTGGTTTTGAAATGTTTGACCTCGTGTCTGTCGTAGGGATATCTGGAGGTCATCACTGATTTGTTTTGCCTCAACAGTATACTGAGCAGCCAGAAGATAATTGATGTCCTTGGCGAAACGGCCGTCTTTGTGTGTGATCTTCTTTTCTCGTTTTTCTGTTAAGCCACCCTGCCCAAATGAATACTTCGATGGATTAGCCAGCTCCTCATATTTTTCGTCCATTAAAAATGCACATGGCTTTTGGTTCTCGCCAGGAGCCACAGAGTAGGTGTTGTCTGCATCTCCAACCTGTTCTTCTTGTAGTAGAGTCTCGAAAGGCATACCACGAACCTTACTGGTTTGATCAAACGCAATTCTGTCTTCCTCTTCTTCCATTTCCTTTCGTTTTCTGACAGCTTATGACTCTGACCTTTGAGTCTCGGTTGTGGCATTCTCTAGCGCCACGTAATGTAGCTCTCCCATGAGACCAATGGTGATGGTGTTGTCACTCCTTCTTTATCATGGATGAATATCATGAATCCAGTCAGGCGTGATGGTGTTGATCACCCTGATGTTAACATTTAACATGTCAGCGGTACCTTGGACTGCTAAGTTGTCTGCCCATTCACCACTTCGTATTCCAGCTATATACAGCTGCAACTGTTGGCTCTGAAGTTGAGTGAGACTCCTTGGTGGAAGCATATTATGTGTCTGAGGAGAACTTGGTAGCTGGAGGAATGTCATGTAGTCAAGCTTCATGAAGGGAATGCGCTGACCCACAGCTCACTCACATTGTTGCGTTGGAATGCGTTGATCCAACGGAAGGCGGAGGAGGAGTCTGGCGCGTGGGGTTCTGTTGATACCGGAGACGTTATAGTGAGATTGGTTTGTTGACCTGTCAATCACGTCACTAGCAAGCTTTTACCCTGTGAGTAGTAGCATGCTATCATTACATAGGGTGCTCAGACACCTCGCAAATCCTATGATACGTATTTTTCAGTTACAATAAAGTTTTTTTTTTACATTGTACAGTGTCTAGTTCTCGGTGACTTAAAAAAAAAAAAAAAATCTAACCAAAAAAAGTCAAACCCACTTGTAGGTACAAATACGACCATCTACGCAGTTTGGCAGCCAACTTTTTAGTTTGCCGCTCTGTAGACGTGAGCATATACAGGATATGATTGGCTAGCGCCTGTGCTGTCAGTTATACATGAAAGGCAATATGATTGGCTGACGCATGCATTGCCTCTCGAAAAGTTCAACATTCTTCAACTCTTGCCGCAAGCAAAGCATGAAACGCAACGCACGCAAACCAAACGGAGCCACAATTCAGTTTGACAAAGGATGACGTCACCCCATTCAAAGGGGCGCCTTGCAGATCGTTTTTTTTTTCTTAATTATTATTTTTTTTTTTTTATGTATTTATTTTACATTTCAACTAAATTATGTTGGTTAAAGGCACCCAGTGCAACTTTCGAGGCTTAAAAATAAACATTCAATTTCTAGTCTTTTTTTACACGTAGTAAGTTTCAATAACTCCATACCATTACATATCGACAATCAAGGAGCAAAGATTAGACGTCGTTGTGTGCTGAGAACTGATAGAAAATCGATAACAACAACAATCGCCGCCATTTTCTTTATTTTTTGTAACCTACAATAAATAAAGCAGGATTCCAGTCAATGGAAAAATGGCCTCTCCCCACCGGCGATTTTCTATCAGTTCTCACCACACAACGACGTCTCATCTTTGCTCCTTGAATGTGGTTATGGTTGCCTATCAATGTGGTTTTATATAACCACCATCAAGTAAAGTGATGATGTCATAGTTTCCTTTGTATAATTTTCCATTGTGGTAGGCACTATAGTAAGCACAATGATGATGTCATCCTAATACTGGGAATTCCCATAACCACATTTTGGCGGAGTTATTAAGGAAAAGGTGTTGCAAATGGGGATTTCTATGTGAAATTCAAGTGCCCGCAAAATCCACAATCTGGATCAGATCCGGATCAATCTTGGCCAGTCGATAGATATTGTCATCCGTTATATGTGTATCAAATTTGAAAGTCATCAATCAAGTATTGGCGGAGTTATGAATGGTTTTTGAAAACCGCCCAATGCTATGAGATAGGGATTTTTGAAGATTTGCGATTTTTTTTTGTGACCTTGTCCTTTGACCTTGGTATCTGAAAATCTAATCAATTATTGCCATTATATTATCCAATCTCCCCACAAAGTTTGATGGCAATCGGTCCATGCGTTTCTGCGTAATCCTGCTGACAAACAAACAAACAAACAGACAAACAAACAAACAAACATACAGGGGTGAAAACATAACCTCCTTGGCGGAGGTAATTATAAATTAAAGTAATCAGCGCAACATCTTAACTGAACTCTGAACTATTACTGTTAGCTTGCCACTAAAACTTTAACCGAAAACCCATTGGAGCACATAGTGGCTAGCTAGCTGGCTGCTAATAAGTTTCATATACTTGAACATTGCTTCAGCCAAACTGAATTTTCTGACCACGCCCCCCAGGCGACTTGTCGCATAGCGATTAAACGCAAGACATATCTATTGTGGACATCCAGCGTTAGGCAATTCTTTCAGCAAGGTGATGAAATGTAATGTGACGATCATTTTGTATAGGCAACTGTCATTACATTGGTTTTAAAGTTATAACATTTGTGAGTAGGAAACTTTGTCATCAACCTCACAGTCAATATTATCACTCCTGCCTGCCTCTTTCATGTTTCAGTTATCCTGAAAAAACAATGTTATATTTCCATCTTCCAGGGTTTGTTTACATTGCTGAGTTAGATACGGTGCTCCCTTTGTCCTGTGAGCCCTTCTGTTAAATGAGCGGATCACAGAAACGAAAAGTGGACAATGAGTGCCGAGTGTTTAAAACGGAGTGGACATCAAAATACTTTTTCACTGGATTCCAATCGAAAGCTGTATGCCTGATGTGCCGAGAAACTGTCTAGGGGTGCATCCGAATCCTCTTAAATGTAAGAAAGCTGTCTTACAACCTTGGTGTCTCACCTGTCTTGCTGTCAGACAGCTGTCTTGCGCGAGGTAGATTTTTAAGGGTGAGATTATTCAAAAAAACGTTCTTTACGAACGTTCTTTTATGTCGTTAGTATGCTGAAAGAACGTAGGTTCTTACGTAGCTTACGTAGCTAACTGACGTAGGCTAACGTACTGATGTTAGAAAGTTGGCTGACTGACGCCTCGCAAAACGCATTAACCATTATTGATGGTTACAATGATGGTGTTATCGGATAGTGCGGTGTCTATTTCTCGGTAACTTTTAAAAAATATAAGCGCGAAAACGCTGAAAACATGTACATTTACATACAAAACACGACCGTCAGCGGAGTTGGTCCGCCATCTTTGTTTACTTTTTTCAGTTGCCGGAGGGTCGTGGCGCAAAGGTTTGTGGGTAGTAGACAGCATCAAGGCTACACCGATGGTTCCTTGAAAAATGACCGTTATATGACGTATTCTAAGGTGTCTTATGACACCTGAGAAAAAAATTAAGCAGATTCGGACGGTGCTTCCTTCTCTTCTTCTAAGACACTAGGGTGCTAAGACAGCATTTTAAGAGGATTCGGATGCACCCCGGAGTACAACATCAGCCGTCACTAAAGCTAGCTTTGTTTATTGTTTCCATGGTAACATGAGCCAACTGAGAATAATTCGCTTTTCTGTCGTTCATTTCTGATATGCAGCACATGAAGGTAGGAGAACCGAGGGTAAAGAAAATAGTGCATGATCTTTGTCATGCATATTTTCAAATTGTGCACATGTAAAACAATATATATATATATATATATATATTTGAATGTTTATATTTCACTGCTATAAAAATATAGAAAGCAGGTGTTATATTTGTCTTCTCTGTCAGTAGTTTGATTTGTATGCTAGGCTATTTGCAGGTTCTGTTCCATTTGTCTTAATGATGGTAAATTATTATTAGGTAAAGAAGCAATATTTCACAATTCCTATGGTGCATTGCAACAGTGTATGTAAATTACCGTTAGCTCCGCTAGCGTCTGGCCCAAATTTTGTTATTATTATTATTTTGTTTTATTATTATTTATTTATTTATTTATTCGACTAAAAATCCACGTCAACCATTTTTCACAATCGACGTCGTCGATTTTGTCAACTTATCGTTGCAGCTCTATGCCACACAGAGCCTGCGTGGCTGCTCTAACCTGTTAATGTAAATAATAAAGAAGTTCTTGGGCGCAGGCCTCAGATGTTTTCATGATGTTTGATCAGTCACGTTCATGTTTTTGTATTGTTCATGTTCGTGCAATTTGTTAAATTGCCTTGCAAATAAATGCTTTGCTACCTGTTAAAGGCCAAATCCTTTCATGGGAAGTTTTTTACATGTCATTTATATTACTTCACACAAACACTCCATCCATCTGTTCCTGGCCCGGCCCTCTGTCAAATTTTAGAACCCATTGTGGCCCGCGAGTCAAACGGTTTGCCCACCCCTTGTCTAAGAGAAGTGTAATAGTGTCTAAGATCAGTGAAATAGTGTCTAAGAGATGTGAAATAGGGTCTAAGTCTAAGAGATCTTCCCTGTGGATCTCCAAAATTATATATAAAAAAATATATACACTATGAAAATTTTTTTCCTTGTTTTTGAAAGAAAAGCGCTTTCCAAAAAGATAAGATTTAATTAATCAGAAATACACTCTATACATTGTTAATGTGGTAAATGACTATTCAAGGTGGAAACGCCTGGTTTTTAATGAAATATCTACACAGAGGTATAGAGGCCCATCTCCAGCAACTATCACTCCAGTTTTCTAACGGTACCTTGTGTTTTCTAATAGCCTTAGAAGACTAATGGACTAATAGAAGACTAACTCTTGAAAACCCTTGTGCAATTATCTTAGCACAGCTGAAAACCGTTTTGCTGATGAGAGAAGCTAAAAACTGGCCTTCCTTTGATCTATTTGATTTTCTGGAGCATCACATTTGTGGGTTCGATCATACTCTTAAAATGGCTAGAAAAAAAGAACTTCCGTGTGAAACTCGCCAGTCTATTCTTGTTCTAAGAGGGGAAGGCTATTCCATGCGAGAAATTGCAAAGAAACTCAAGATTTCTTGCAACGGTGTGTACAACTCCCTTTAGAGAAGAGCACAAACTGGCTCTAACAAGAGTACAAAAGAAGTGGGAGGCCCCGGTGCACAACTCAGCAAGAGGACAAGTACATTAGAGTCTCTAGTTTGAGAAATAGACGCCTCACAGGTCCTCAACTGGCAGCTTCTTTAAATGGAACACGCAAAACGCCAGTGTCAACATCTACAGTAAAGAGGCGTCTCCGGGATGCTGGCCTTCTAGGCAGACTGGCAAAGAAAAAGCCATATCTGAGACTGGCCAATAAAAAGAAAAGATTGGTATGGGCAAAAGAACACAGGCATTGGACAGAGGAAGATTGGAAAAGAGTGCTATGGACAGACGTATCGAAGTTTGAGGTGTTTGGATCACACAGAAGAACATTTGTGAGACGCATAACAGGTGAAAAGATGCTGGAGGAGTGCCTGACACCATCTGTCAAGCATGGTGGAGGTAATGTAATGGTCTGGGGCTGCTTTGGTGCTGGTAAAGTGGGAGATTTGTACCAAGTAAAGGGGACTTTAAATAAAGAGGGCTATCACTCCATTTTGCAACGCCATGCCATACCCTGTGGACAGCGCTTGATTGGAGCCAATTTCCTCCTACAACAGACAGACCCAAAGCGCACCTCCAAATTATGCAAAAACTATTTGGGGAAGAAACAGGCAGCTGGTTTGCTGACTGTAATGGAGTGGCCAGCGCAGTCACCAGACCTCAACTCTATTGAGCTTTTGTGGGAGCAGCTTGACCATATGGTACGGAAGAAGTGCCCATCAAGCCAATCGAACTTGTGGGAGGTGCTACAGGAAGCCTGGGGTGAAATTTCCACAGATTACCTCAACAAATTAACAGCTAGAATGCCAAAGGTCTGCAATGCTGTAATTGCTGCAAAAGTAGCATTCTTTGATGAAAGCAAAGTTTGAAGAACAAAATTATTTCTAACCTTGTCAATGTCTTGACTATATTTTCTATTCATTTTGCAACTCATTTGATAAATAAAAGTGTGAGTTTTCATGGAAAACACAAAATTGTCTGGCTGTCCCTAAACTTTTGAACGATAGTGTATATATATTATATATATTTTTTTTAAGTGTCTTTAGAATTGTTTAGTTAGGGACATTGGAAATGGAAGACCAATGTCAGAAAAGATCTCCGCCTGAAAATGTGTTCTTTTTGTTTTCAGCTGTGCTCCCCAGAATGAGGATTCTTAAATTGAACACACATTCTCTGCACCTGGATTTTCATACCGAAATGCCCCGCCCGCTATTTAAATCCGAGGATGTCTGTAGCGTTGATATGAACGTAATCACCAACAATTTCTCACAAATTCAGCCCTTCCCACTTAATGTCCCTTCTAAAGCAGCTTGCACACTGCCCCGACAAATGCCAACTTTCTCCAACAATCGCCAACAAACACAGTTGGGTCAGTGTGCGGCAGCAGTTGGTGTTTGTTGGTCATTGTCGGGTACTGTCGGAAGAGTTCAACATGTTCAGTGGGATCTGGTAAAGTTGCAGAATGTCTGCCCAATGTAAAGAGATTTCTGACAGCCCGTTACCTTGACAACTAGGCTCAACTCGCGTGCATAACATCCTCAAGCTCTCTTCAATGTCGTAATGTTGTTTATCGTCAGTTTGTTAAAAAAAACGATATCCTAAGTCTATTTATAGATTAAGGTTATGTATTAGCTTACCCAAACTAACGGTTTTGGAGACAGGTAGTTGTCTATTTTAACTTCAACGTCTAGTTTAACACTGCAACGTGTTGCTATATGTTAATATTAATGTGTACGATGACACGTTACATGAGTACGTTTGCGCTTATGTTAGTTATCGGCTACTCCCACTTCGTTCCAATTACTGCGTTGGTTTCGAAATATTAATATGCCTGCTTTAACATACCGTCATATTAAAAGTGTTGGCACCCTCTGAGGCTGCATGATAAATGTCTCTGTCTTCACCAAAAAAAGATCACAGTGGTATATTATTCATTTTCTAGTTATCACTGAGTAATGGGGTGTTTTCCAGACAAAGATATTTAGTAAAGCAGTATTTAATTGTGCAAAATTAAATCTAATGTGAAAAATAGGCTGTGCAAATATTTTGGCACCCTAATAATTGTAATGATTTGAATACCTGTAACTTCTCAATACTGAATAATTGCAGCATATGATTAGTCTGATTAGCTTGTTAAAGGTGCAATAAGGATCAATAGCTATTCGCTAAAGGGATGCTAGCAGCTAAAACTAACGAAATCTCTTGAAATGTGCTGACTTTGACATTATGACAAACTAGTTACTCAACGACTGTCCTGACACAGTCAAACATCAAGCAAGTGCAACACAAGACTAAGCAAGACGGCAAATAAGCTACTTACTAGATCGGCACACTGCAAAAATGCTTTTCTAACCTAGTGTTATTACTCTTATATTGAGATGAAAAAATCTAGTTGGTCTTGTTTCTAGCTAAATTGTACTTACCTAGTGCTCTTTGGTAAGGTTATTTTTGCCTATTTTACAAGCAAATTTGGCTGCCAGTGCGTTAAGCAAATTTGGCTTAAAACAAGCAAATTTGGCTGCCAGTGCGTTAAGCAAATTTGGCTTGTTAAGATTTCTTAAAATAAGTACTATTTGCTTGAAATAGGCAAAAATAACCTTACCAAAGAGCACTAGGTAAGTACAATTTAGCTAGAAACAAGACCAACTAGATTTTTTCATCTCAATATAAGAGTAATAACACTAGGTTAGAAAAGCATTTTTGCAGTGCAGAAGGCAAACACGTCAGGTCGGTGGGCTGCGGCAGGCGAAACTACAGAACGGAGTTATATGCCTATCGACCCTGCTATGCCAATGGCAACAACGCAATTCTCCATATTAAATGTCATTGTGGCGCCCCAATTTTTTTTAAGCTGTTATTTTAAGGTTAAACTGCTTATCCTAACCCTAATCCTGAAGCATAATGGTTGCATAATGCACCTTTAAGCTAAACAAGGATTTTTTTTCCCTTTTTATGTTGCACTGAAATTAAGTCATTTAGTGTGTTCTTGGTCACATCAATTTGATAGCTTGACCAAAGTGTTTAATTTCATTCAATTACAATTAGGCCAAATAAATATAAAGTTGTAAGTACAGTCTGAAGTCTGGACAGTCTATTTCTCTCAACGCCTCAATAGGTAGATCTTGCCTGTCACCAAGGCAGAGGTTGTGATCTTTGGCCAAAAAAGTTTGGTGACCACTGGTCTAAGATATGTGAAATAGTGTCTCAGATCAGTGAAATAGTGTGTAAGAGAAGTGGAATGGTGTCTAAGATCAGTAAAATAGTGTCTAAGAGAAGTGAAATGGTGTCAAAAATCAGTCAATTGGTGTCTAAGAGAAGTTAAATGGTGTCTAAGATCAGTGAAATTAGTGGGTTAATAGTTTTGGGTTTTAATTGAGTATGGTATGAAGGGAAACTTCCAGATTTACTTCAGTGGTTATTATTTCCCTAAATGCATTAGTATTAGTCATGCCAATACACCTACTCAAACTATACAGAACATTATATTTTCCAGACTTGGTTCGAGATTATGATGTTCCAGAAGACACAAAGGATGATGATGATGATGATGATGAACATGACAGTGGATGGTTGTTTGAGATGCAGGACCTAAGAGGTATAACAAAGGGTTGTGTATAAATTTCACACAATTCAGTTAATTTAACCATTGTGCTCTCTGTTGTTTACAACACGGTTTCACTGTTTAAACTGTACTTTCATTTCACTGGGACTATAGAATAGAAGTATAGAAGCTTTATATCTGTACCAACTAGGACTTCAAGCTTCTGTAGTAGAATATAATAGTCAAAACTTGTATTGAGATGATCTTCTTCTTTTTCTTAACCTTCTTTGTCATTTATTTGTATTACTTTCAGTTTGTCAGTCTTTACATACCTCTTTCTCCTGTTTCCTTTTGCATGCATTTATTTGCATTGAATGTTCTTCAATCTTTACTTTTCAATTTTAACTTTTTTTGCTTTGCATGCACAGGTATTTCGTTTAGGAAATTCAAATCTAGTTTCATATTATTTTGACTCTTCCAGGAACAATGACACAAGAACAGCTTTCCATAAAAATGTGTGGAAAAAACTTTGTTGTGTAGGTCTTTTTCATTGCAGAACGAGAATCTATTGTGACATCATTACTGTCAATGTGAAGGCTCCCTTTCTCGCTGTCCTTCTCAATATAAATGTGTGGTAACACTTTATATTAAGACACACATATTCACCATTAATTAGCTACTTACTAACATGTGTATTATTAACGAACTAGCTACTTATTACTCTTTGTAAACCACTAGTTAATACCTTATTCTGCATGACCTTATTCTACCCATAATAGAAAAACCCTGGTAACATTTTACAGTGTAATTCCATATGAGTAGACCATCTTAGATAAATATTATTAGGGGTGAATAACTGTTCTTGTGTTACTACCACCCCCACAAGCCCCATACTGACCCATGCGTATTTAGATCATAATTCATATGCAACAACTTACTTAATAGCTATTGATAAGGGCTAATTAGGAGCTTATACAGGGTACATACTTAGTTAACTGTCTATTATGGGTAGAATAAGGTCATGCAGAATAAGGCATTAATTAATGATTTACAATGAGTAATAAGTGGCTAGTTTGCTGCTAATACACATGTTAGTAAGAAGCTAATTAATGGTGAATATGTGTGTCTTAATATAAAGTGTTACCAAATGTATAACTAGAAAACTTCCATACTAAACTGAATATAACTGTATAACTAGACACCTTCCATACTAAACTCAATATAGTTGTATAACTAGACACCTTCCATACTAAACTCATTTATCTTCCTCTTCACCCTGTGTATTGTGTTCCCAAAACATGTTTCTTTGTTCATTCATTACTCAGGTCCTTGCAATCCCAACCCTTGCCTCCATGATGGTACCTGTGAAGAGAAAAGAGGGGATAAATTTAAATGCAGCTGCCCCAAGCCTTTTAAAGGGAGAAGATGTGAGAAAAGTAAGAAATCTTTTGCATCTCAAAAGAGCAGACCTGGGCATTGTACGGCCCGCCGGGTGATTCTGACCGGCCCGCGAAAGATTACATGATAATTAGAAAATACTTTTTTTTTTTTTTTTGCACAGTTATGAAAACATTAAATATTTAATAGGCCAGAGGTGCCCAACCCGTTGATCATGATCGAAATGTCGATCTATGAGACTTTCCCTGTCAATCTCAAAAAAAAAAAATCTTTTTCGAACTGTTTTCTTACGGACTTTGGAAGACCATAGTCAGTGAAAGCTGGACCAAAGTGTTTGATTTAATTCAATTACAACTAGGCCTAATACAAAGATAAGCTGTAAGTGCAGTTTGGAGTCTGGACGGTCTTTTTCTCTCAACGCCTCAATAGGTAGATCTTGCCTTCACCAAGGCAAAGGTTGGTGATTTTGGGCCTAAAAAGTTTGGGGACCACTGATATAGACATATAAAGTCAAAAAGGCAACAAAACTGGGACACTTTTCTTTACACAGTTACACAGTTCAGTGACTTGTTGTCTTGTTTATTTTGGCTACAAAGATGATGTGATGTCTTTAGAAAGCTAAGAAAATCCCTGTTTCAATAGTATATGAAACTCAAAATGCCCTTTGTTATTAATGTGACTGAAATGAGTCAAATGTTCCACATTTTGGAAACTCAATTTGAATAAATTATACTTTTGAAAGCTAACGTCACATTTGAATTGCCAAATAATAACATACACTCTTACCAGTGGTCAAAACAATGCCATTTACTGCTTTTTATATAGAAAAAGAATGTATATTATGCATAATTGAGTTCGGCATTTTGGCCCGGCCCTCCAAAATATTTTCAGTTGCTCATTTGGCCCCCTGGGAAAAATAATTGCCCACCCCTGCAATAGATAATATGAAGAGAAAATAAAATGTTATTGAGAAAAAATTATGTTTAACAAACAGTTTTTTTCCAATCAGATGTATGATACAATTAAAAACAAATGAATAAAACATGTTGCACAGACTTTAAATTTGATGTAATTGTTGATTGATTGATTGTATATTTTATTTATTGATTTAGCTTATTATTTTTTACAGGCAAAAAGGTTTGCAGGAGAAAGACCTGTGGACATGGAACATGTGTTTTGACATCAACTGCACCCTACTATGAATGCAAGTGCAAAGAACCATTCAAGCTCCCCAACTGTAAATTAAGTAAGTTCGACACCACACAAAAAAAGCCAACTGACAAGCCAAAATGCAATATTTCTATTAAATCTGACACATACATTGTACATGTACATTCACTTAATGTGCAACAGTATTATGCATTATTTTTACTCATAGCTGTCAAATAATACACTGAAGTGGTTATTGCTACTTTATCTCCAACAGTTAAAAACTAAGGATACATATGTGATTGTCATTACAATGTACATCTTCTTTCATAATGGCTTCCTGTTAAAATACGATGGTGAGATCCAGAAAACTAAACAAAATAGTTAAACTTAAACGTTTTATATAAACTTAGACTCTCTGTTCTCTGTTTCACAGGTAGACAATGCATGTGAACCAACATTTTTCCTTAGATTTATTTAGATTTGAAATTAGCAGAAACACAACGCAAATCATACTGCTTGTTTCAGGATTCCATTACTGTATTTTCCGGACTATAAGGTGCACTTAAAAGCCTTTAATTTTCTCAAAAAACGCTTTATATATGGATTAATTCTGGTTCTGCCTAGTGACCTCGAAGCGATTTTGTGTGGTACACAGCGCTCTGTCAAAATGTTTTAGTACGACTTAGCTACCATATTTTATATTAACCCTCGAACAGTACATTGCTTCCGACCACTGTTGCTCTCTTTGCTGGTGGCTCGGTGTTGGAAGTGCCTTCTCCAGCAAGCTTGAAATGACAACTAAAGTTATTTGCTATGGAGTAATGCTGGGAGCGTGGCTCTCTATCCATTAAATAGGGATGTATTTCACGTATGTGTAGAACATATTTAGAATGTCTGACCTAACGGCAGTGAAAAAGCCTAGACTGGAGGCAAACACTACCTCTGCCTCATTGAGGAGGGCGTGTGAGAGCATATCAGCATGCTAACGTTATTCTTATTAGCAGCGAGGCTAGCTAGCTACTATGTGTTGCAATGGATTTTTGGTCTTAGCGTTAGCAGCAACCTAACAATAATGGTCTAGAGCTTCAGTAAAGACCTACAATACTCTGCAACATTCGTGTAGCACATAAACAACTAACCGTCAATGTAGACATTTAAAAAGACATGTAGGTCACATAAAATATTTCCCACTAACAGGCTCCGAGACGCCATTGACATTAGTCAAACTAATAGGGTTTTGGTAGGGCATTGGTGGCAACATGTTTATGTCTATGGTATTCAGACACTTTTGTTCAAAGCGACTTACAAAACTGTACACACATTCAAAACTTTAATTATATAAAAATTGGAGGGCCTGTAACAAATGTATTAGCATCATTTTTTTTGCAGCGATGAGCCTTTTAATTAATTCTTGAAATTTCCAAAGCTGTCACTAGAACAACGAGGAAACTTTGGCTAGTCCATCACATAGAGTCTTGATTGTGATCTCTTGCTGTGGAGAGAAGGCATCTGAGGAATAACGTGCTCAAGAGGGGAAATACATCTGCATGATATAATTGAAATAGGTCTGTGCCAATCTATTGGATGTCTTGTTAGTGAGAGTAAGACCCTGTTTACACAGTGGGAAAACGCATATATTTTCATTCGGTTTGGCCTTTTTATTTACACGAAAACGGAGGTTTGATCACGGAAAACAATCATTTCTAAAAACTCCGGCCGAAGTGGAGATTACTGAAAACTCTGTTTTTGTGATTGCGTGTGCACTGGGTCAAACAGAGTTTTAGGTTCTCAAACGTCTAAGTATGCGACTAAAAATGCAGGTGGTGCTCATGTATATGTTAATATAAACGCAGGATTGCATTGTTTCAACCCTTTAACTGAATCTCTCAATCCTTTCGCAGTGTATTGGCTTCAACAATGGTATCCCCTGCACTTCGACCGGTGGACAACGAGTTTTCCATTCCATCTTGTCTACCTGTTGTAGTAGCCCAGATAAACGTAAAGGATCCACTTAAATAGGACTCATAGCCAATTTAATGGATTAGCCTACTTATGCAAACCGACAGGTTTGGCAAAGTAATGATGGCGCTTGGGGGCGTACATGCGGGTTCATGTAAACAGAAACCTTTTTGAAAACGGCCTTTTGTGTACGACGTTTTTTTTTTTAAACGGAGGGGCAGAAATATTTGTTTCTGTAAATACCCGGCTATGTGTAAATGTGGTCTAAGGGATTAAAATGTTACTCTTTCAGCTGTAGGGAACCAGTGAAGGGTATTTAGCAAAGGAGTTACATGTGTATTTCGCTGATGAAAGACCAAAGGCGCTGCCGCATTCTGGATCATCCACAACGGTCTCACAACACATGCAGGCAGGCCTGCTAGAATAGCATTGCAATAGTATAGTCTAGAAAAAACTGGGGTGTGGACAAAGAGTTGTACAGCACATTGAGCAAGAGAGGGTTTGATCTTTATAGTGTTATAAAGGATGAACCATCAAGACCTCGAGACAGAAGCCGCATGCTCACGGCATGTTCAGACAGGGCATATGAACAAGCGTAATTCGTCACGCTCTAATTGGGATTGAATGGGAGACGAAATTCCGGGTGTTTGCCTGTCATGAGGATAAATACGCCTCTACAGCCGATTTCCAAGTTGGCGAATCTTTAACTTTATGCAAATGAGAACAACCCGAGAGCCCCTCAGTTCGGTGTGTGTGTGATTTGGAAGCCTACGTTGTTCATAGGCGCGGGAGTAATCAAAAAAATCTAACCAAGATGAGTATGTTACTGGGAAATATTTTATGTGATTAAAGGTTTTTACAAGACTTTTTTTTACACGTACACATCGACTCGGTTTGTTGTTTATATGCTACACAAATGCTGTCAGGGCAAACAGAATATTGTAGGTCCTAACTGAAGCTCTCAACCATTATAGTTAGCTTGCTGCTCACACTTTAACTGAAAATCTATTAGAATACATAGTAGCTAGCTAGCTGCTAATAAGTTACATATAACTTTAGCATGCTGATATTAATTATATGGTGTTTTTCTGTAGAACATGAGTTGTTGTCAACACAAACCATTGATTGTTGTTTACATATTTGGAGCAAATAAACCACTTACTAGCTATGTAGCTCTTTAGCTTCCTAGCCGCCAGCGCCGAGCGCTGCACTGCAACTGAACTTGCCATTTGACAGCCAAGCATGATTTTTCTGACAACGCACCCGAGGCGGAATTTCACCTGACGAATAACGCCTGGTCATAAGCCATGTCTGAACATTCAGTCAGTGAATCTAAGTAAGTCATTGATCATAACGCCATTGTTTCTTGTAGCACTGCATTGACGATGGGCCAATATGGATGTAAATATTATGTGGGATAGACAGATTGACAGGGAATACCAGGAGTCTTCGAAGGAATGTTCTGAAAGTGACAGTTCTTCATTCAAACTGAGGTATCACTAAAGCATACTAAAGGAAGGGCAATGACAGCTGAGTTTCATCTGCATACATTTAATGGAGAACCAGTGGAAATGGCTGATCTCACCTGATGAAGTGGTGTAGATAGAAAATAGGATGCTCCCAGCACTGAGCCCTGAGGTACACCAGTGCAGAGTTGGTGAGGAAGATTTCATGATTCCCCATGTAAAAGGTATCTTGAGACACCTTTTCAAGAATCGTTGATAAAAAGGGAAGAATAAAGAAAGATCTATAATTCTTCACTTTAGATAGATTAAAAGTATTGTCAATGATTCTAAACCAATACGCTTTTAGCAAATTGCTCTTTACGGTCTTCCAGCTGTACTCTGGGGTACATAGTCCTGCTCTGCAAATTGGAAGCACAGGGGCTTGGACCAAGCCCTAAACTATTCCAACCAATCAAACTTCTACCTTTTTGGCTGTTGACTTCAAATATTAACAACTGTTGTGGCGGACAAAGTCCCACACCTTTTCTTTCAATCAGAAGACCGGAGACTGGATGCAGAAATCTGGAGTTTTATTGTAATCAATAAGCTTCAATAAGGAGATGGTCCATGGATTAGCTCGATCTCCTTGTATGAATGGTCTGCAGGCCATTTTAAGGCCTGTAAATTGTGGGGTGTGTTCTATCTGGCTGTTTGCCAAAATCAATCAGAATTAACTATTCCCTCTTCTCTAACTCCTCTGAGACCTCCTAGGTGTGTGTGTGTCGTGACAGGCTCCCCAGGGGTCCTGTCAGACTTTCTCCTTTCTTGGAATGTGCCTGTGTCGTAACTTTATTGCTCCCTCTAACATCAGTGAATCATTTCTATGGCTAAGTCACTGTTTTCCAAACTAGTCTGCCTTCCCTAAGTAAGACTTTCATACAGATGAGTTAATCCATTTTCATCTAAACATAAAATAGATTCCACATAATCTCTCGTGAACTGCATCTTCAGCAATGGAATAACCAGAGTGTTTTAATGCTGTAGAAAAGTTTTCTGAGCAAAGTGAAACATTTACTACGTGTGAGAGCAGGCAAAATGATGACAACATTTAGAGAGCATTGATAGCTCATCTTCATTAAGAGAATGAGTGAAACAAAAAAAAGTTTTATGCTTGAAAAATATCAGTAGTACAGATTCTTGAAAAAATACATAAGAACGGTAACGTAATAAATAAACTTTGTTACTTGCAACCTCAGGCTCTAACTATATTTCAATGTATTCCCTCCTCTTCATGCAATGACAAATTAAATGTACAGTTGATGTTTGTTGAGAATCTGGAAGGGTGTACACATCTGTGTTGTGTTAGATACTGCTTCAGTTATCTATTAACTGGCTGTTTCTTTTCTTCTTTGATGTCTTGTCAAAGATGCTGCATGTGACCCAAGTCCCTGTCTAAATGGTGGAGAATGCATAAAGGATGGGCGTGACTTTGACTGTGTCTGCCCTGACAACTTCAGTGGAAGACTCTGCCATGTTGGTAAATGCATTTCTACCCCTTACCAGGAAGGAAGGATATTTAAAATGATTCACAGTGCAGAGCAGCTGATGGGAGTACCAGATGTTCTCCATGTGCAGGCTGAGGGGGGTGTTTTAGATAAACCTGTTAATTTACCCAAGGTTAAGATTTAGGTGTAGCTGGTTTCTTTTGCCATTTGATATTCTACACAGTTTGGGGTGCTTCTCTTAGATGTTTAGCCTTAAAATGGATATTATTACGCAACAGGTCCAGATGACTGTTATGAAGGTGATGGAGAGTCCTACCGTGGGAATGTGTCTGAAACTGAAGATGGAGACTCGTGCCTCTACTGGAACTCTCATTTTCTCATTAAGAATGGGGTTAACCCTTTCAGTGCCTTTGAAGATGCAGATGGACTGGGTGCTCACAATTTCTGCAGGTCACAGATTTTCTTTGTTTTGTTTTTGTCAGACAGTCAAACTGCAGAACCAAGTATTTGCAAGATTAATAACTTTATTATGTAGGTCTTTTCCATTTTTGCTGTGTTTTTGTATGTGGCTAGTTTTTTTCCCTTAAATTCATGTTCCTGGTATATGGTTATGAGAAAGTATCAATTACTTCTCACTGTGTTGACTGGTGCTCCGGGTTGGAAATCCTGTGACTTGTTAGAATAGCTGAAACAACACATTGCCAAATGTAATGTGAAGTAGCTTTGGTTAACCAGCTGGCAAGCTTATATTAGTATCAGCTGTGTTGTTGAGATAAATAGTATAGGTCAAATATATAAGCTTGATACACACTAAGGGCCTGATTTACTAACATTGCGACCGCAGCTTAATCTGCAGTCGCACATTAACGCACAGTGTTTTTGCGCATTTTCCGTGGTATTTATCAAACCAAATCCGCGCTGGGCACTCTGTGCTTACTCCGCCCTTTAAAGGGCTTGATTTACTAACATTGCGATTTGCGACCGCAGCTTAATCTGCGCCTTTGCCAGGCGCACATTAACGCACAGTGTTTCCCCGCATTTTCCGTGATATTTATCAAACCAAATCCGCGTGGGCAATCATTATTTAGCGCACCGTTAAAAGACGGGAGAAATTGCCTGCAAGTTACTGCCAGCATGGAGATTCGAGGAAGAAAAAACTAAGGTTCAGCGAAGAGGAGATATATATATTGGTTCACGTTTGCTCAATCACTGAACCTGATTCAATGGGTTATATTGTTGTTCTGCCCGCCATCACCTACAGCGAGATGTTTAAAAGAATATGCTATATGTGGCATTAATGCATAAACTGTGTATTATATCAACATAGATATGTACATGGCGAGATTAATACGTTCTACAAGGGACATGGGTTCACTACAATATATCCCCACTGAAACAAATACATTTACCAAGTAGCCAGGCCTCTCCAAAATCACCGTTGCTCAATCATGAATAGATGGCACTATTCCGGAAGATAAAACTGTCATGGACCGACCACTACGACGTAAGTAATGGTCATGTTGGCATCACATATGACCTGGACATTCATTGAATATGTGTGCTTTCTGTTTCGGTAAACGTGTTGGTGGATTGAAGGTGGGACTGTTTGCATGTGGGTGCGATCAATGGCTCCAATTACGTTCAAAAAGTTTAATTTCAGCTATCATAGTGGGGAAATGTATATTGATGTGAGGGACCGCTCGGGATGTGGCAACTGAAATGTCAGTGGTGAAGAGGAACAAAACACGGTCCACAAGATGATACGTTTTGTATAAAAATAGGTATTTGGGTTTATTTGGTTCCGTACCAAACATACAAAAACAAACAAACATAAATCCGTACTTAAACAGTACTTGAAACTATCTTACTAGTCTAAATAACAAAGCAACAGTATTCCAACAGTATTCCATACAGTATTTCCACAAAGCATGTACTTCACCTTACAGCAATTAAGTACCTCTCCTCTCTCTCCCTCCAAAGGAATGAGGCAGGTTTAAATAAGGCTGCCCATTCAGCTAGATTAGACCAATAAGATCCTATTGGATCTAACCATGTTAATGGGGTAACTATCCCTGCAATAGTCATACAATGGTCATCATATATTACATTCATAAATACATAAATCCACCACAAAGTTCACCACTTTTGTCATAACTATACATTCACCCTATTTACACGATCTACACAGAACATCCATGATATTAACAGACATGCATAACAACCATCACATCAAACACCCCTCCAGGCAATTCCCGTCTCCCTCCCCAATGGAACGTGGAGAAATACCACCCATTAGCGGCGCGCGCTTCCGCAAACAAGCAGCAGTACGTGAGTGAATGTGAGTGTCTGTATGGATGTCTTAACCGGGAGTGTATGCTGAAACAGATAGTAAAGGTGATATGACATGATAATGTATGTAATGACAATAAACAGGTGAACAGTGACAATGGTGAGTTATGCTTTCAGTTCATATTGCGGTTATACCACGTTGCAAACAAACAATGGCGTTGCCAACAAACAATTGCGTTCAGAGCCGAACTCGCGGCAAACTCTCGCAGCCCATCATGCACACAGCTGCAAAGTATGTGTAGCTAGCTAGTCATTGCTATGCGTGTGAGTGTGTGTGTGTGTGCGTGAGCAATGTCTCTCACTCTCTCTCTCCCGCTCCTGCGGGGCAACGAGAGTAAAGTGTCTTTATCCCGTGTCTGCGGGGCAACGTTATATTTATCAATCCATGTTACGGCTGACGGTGGAAAAAGAAATTCACTCTTCCACAATTGACAAGTGCGCCGTAGCGATGCGTCAAGTACCTGGGTGAATATTTGGCTGAGTGAAGGCTGAAATATACCAACTGCAGATGCTATAACTGTTTGAAATTATCCGGAGGCCAATATTTGCAAATGTTGCCAGGAGTTTAACAACTGATGTGATCGCCGGGTGGAGGGTTCGATGTCGTCTCTGATCTGGTCCAGTAATTGAAGTAATGCGTGGCTGGTTAACCTGTACCGTCTTATGATTTGAGGTTTGCTTAACTGAAAAAGTGTTATACGAGTTGAAAAAAGTATTTCTGTGTGCTGTCTCTGTCTTCTTTCTTCCCCTTGCTCTTATAACTGCTGCCATATCAACGTTTTCAGACTCAATGGAAATGCGCTTCCTGTTTAAGACGTGCTTTTATGAGGCGGAGAATTAGCCCTCAAATCAGAGACGTGCGCTCGCCAGGCAGTTTTAGTAAATACATCATTAGGCGCGCTTACCTTCTCTCCTCCCATTAAATTGCGCTTAACGCCCACGTTACCACCCACGTTTCCGTGCCATCCCACCTGTTTGCATGTTCACACCCACAAAGCGTTAATATGCGTCTCTACTCAAATGCGCCCCCTTAGTAAATACTGTTTTATGTTTACGACCGCTATTTTACGCCTGAAATGGGCGCAATCCTGTTAGTAAATCAGGCCCTTAATGTCATACAATAATGCACTAAATAATACAATTAAAATAAGGAGAACAACACTTGTGTTACTACAAGGCTTCTCGAGGCATCTTTAATGAAATAAATCTGTTTTAAGGGTATGATATATTTGAAAATTTTTACAAAAAACAGATACACAAGTATCTAAAACTAAAGGATAGTAAAGCACAGAGTTTCAAAATATGTATGTGCATTATATGTTTATTATTTTCCTGTTTACAGCCTAGAGGTTTTACATATTTATAAATGTCTTCCATTTTGAAAACACAGATGAAAAAAACAAAAGACCTGAAATCCCATTACTTGTTTTTTCCAGCACTGTTGTAAATTCATATGTGCAATATTTGATCATTAAGTCCTTGGCTTTCGTAATTGTCTGGTGATTTCACAATATTTCCCTGAACTCAGAAACCCAGATGGTGATGTTAAACCTTGGTGCTTCATCAGAAGAAGGAACAGACTGAGATGGGAACACTGCGATGTGAGGAAATGTCAAGGTATTATTTCGAGTTTTTCAGAAAGTGCATATTGTATACCTATTTATCAGAGACATTGGTTGGTGTTTTACATTTTTCATCTTTTACAGATGATGTGAGTCCATCTCCCACTCAGCCCCAGCTCACCACAGAAGATCCAAAAACTTCCCCAGTGATTTTTCCTGCTCAGCCTACAACAATTAGGCCAACTATACTAGTAGCCCCCACAGCAGAAGCGGGGCCTACCTCTCCCCCAGTTTGGCCAACTATACTTGTAGCCACCACAGCAGAAGCGGGGACTACCTCTGGCCCAAGTGGGAGCTTTGCCACCTGTGGAAAGCCTCAACCACGGCGGATGTTGTATCGGATCTATGGTGGTATGAAGGCTGTCCCAGGCGCTCATCCATGGCAGGCTTCTCTACAGGTGCGCCTCAGAGGCTCAAACCAGGCTTTCAGGCATATTTGTGGAGCAGTTCTCATTCAGAGTTGCTGGGTGCTGACAGCTGCCCACTGCATGTAAGTGAAATCAAAAATACATATTATTTAGTCTGAATCAAAATTGAAATAATAATAATAATAATCAACTTAGAATCGATGTTCTGAGAAAGAAGGTCCGCTGTAGCATCTGAAGTCAGCAGATAGGGGTCTGTAAATCCCAACCCCAATTATTCAGTGCAAGAAATTCCAAACATCTTGGTATGGGGAGAATGTAAAATTAGTACAGAAAAAAACAAACAGATTTAACATTAATTACCAGGCCTCCTCTATCCACTCTATGTTTTCACAAATGTTCCCTATAGTGGGATGTAAATAAAATTAATATTGGTTGACAAAATCTAACCACATACAGTACCTTGCATAAGTATTCACCCCCTTGGATGTTTTACCCTTTTATGGCTTTTATAAATCAGTCATGGTCAATATAAGTTGGCTTTTTGGACAAAAAAAAAAATAACAAAATAGCTCTCTTTAATGTCAAAGTGAAAACAGATTTCTACACAGTTATGTAAATTAAATAAAAATATGTAATGAAAATAAGTGATTGCATAAGTATTCACCCCCTTTATATAGACTGACCTAATTCAACAGAGGTCCAGCCAATTGGTGCTAGAAGTCTCACAATTAGTGAAATGGGGATCAGTGTGCAGTGAATGTGTCTCAAGTGATTGTAGTATAACGATACCTGTGTCTGGAAGGTCCATTCACTGGTCAGTATTCAGTAATCAGTATTCCTGGCTACTGTTACACCATGAAGACCAAAGATCACCCTAAGAAACGCAGAGAAAAGGTTATTAAAAAGTATAGGTCAGGGGAAGGATAAAAAAAAGGTCTAAGGCACTTAACATTCCCTGAAATTATGTTCAATCCATCATCAAGAAATGGAAGGATTGTGGCACATGTGTAAATCTGCCTAGATCAGGCCGTCCTTACAAACTGAGTGACCGTGCAAGAAGGAGACTAGTAAGAAAGGCCACCAAAGAGGTGTACGTATCGCACAGTGTAATAACACACACACACACACACATACACATACACACAAAAACATTTTCAGTAAAGCGTGACGAATCGTTAGTGATGCACCTACTTTTTGGAGATGCGTTGGGAAACTGAAGACTGATGGTTTAGTTCCATCCCTGAGCCTGACAGTCTACCCTGTCCTGTCGAAATCCTCCGGCTGAAAGTGCTTACTACAGAGCACGGACCCGTCAGTGGCGGAAAAGTTTTCCCTTCTCAAAGCAACTTCCCACTGCCTCCTCTTCTGCTTGTCTCTGGGAAACCTTCAAAGCGTGAGAAAGATTAGCTAGCCCGTCAGTCAGAATCACAATACAGGTGAATCTAAATCTACAACATGTATGGTTGCGACAGAAAAACATAAATACTTCCATTTCGGCCGAGCGCCTAACAAAGGCTACAGGTGCACCTCGCAGGTGCTTGTAGAATATCGACACATTTTTCATTCATCACATTCATTAGGTGACATCACCTTATATTGTAGAATCATTACACAGGCTATACAATGGCATGTTTCAAGCCTTTTTTGTTTTAATCTAGTCATTTTTTAAACAGATCGCAGAGAAAAATTAAGGTCAGTCAAACGCAGTTTTTTCGTCGCAATCGTAACTGCTATATCATTTCATTACACATACATTGAAATTACAGACAAGCAAGTAAGCTAACGGTAGAATGTCTATATATCCTATATGTCTCGACAATATGAGGCCTATCTTCTGTTGACAAACGATATAATAACGTTAGGCTTTGCTCCCCATGTCCATTTCACGTTAGCTATTAATCGCATTCTAGTGGCCACCAAACTGTTGGTTAGCTCTCAATATAATACATAATTTATGTAACGTAACAGAATTGTATAATTGCAAAATACAAATAGAAACAATTGTTCAGTCTTACCTGTGAAAGCTAATTCCATTCAATTTTGATTGCCTTGTTCGTTCGCTAGAGCATCCCCAAGCGGAGCACCAGGAAGGCATCTTGGCGCAAGTGATCACTTTCACATGATGGCGGCGCCATTTAACGCGATCTAAGGGCGAAAGAGGCGCCTACCTATTCATGTCTATACTGATAACTGCCATTATCCATTCTTCCATGACCTCTGGTTCAGTCCTATCTTCTCTTAAATCTGCTGCAGTGACACCGACGCTGAAAAAACCTGGTTCAGACCCCAACAACTTCAATAACCTTTGTCCCATCTCAAAACTGCCATTTCTCTCAAAAATCCTGGAAAAGGTAGTGGCATCACAGGTCCATGCCCATCTCTCCAACAATAACCTCTATGAACAATTCCAATCCGGTTTTCGCCCCCGCCACAGCACAGAAATGGCCCTCCTCAAAATCACTAATGACCTCCTGATGGCAGCTGACTCCGGACTATTATCCATCCTCATCCTCCTCGACCTGTCTTTGGTGACACATTTAAGGCAATCCATAATCTCGCCCCTCCATACCTCTCTGACCTCCTCCACATCAATGTCCCTACCCGGTCTCTTAGGTCTGCCTCTTCCATCACCCTGACCGTCCCACGAGCCCATCTGTCCACCATGGGATCCAGAGCTTTTAGCCGCTCTGCCCCTCACCTCTGGACCTGAGCGCGGCTTTTGACACCATATCCCACTCCACCCTCTTTGACAGACTAGCCTCCATTGGCATAACTCACACACCCCTAGACTGGTTCCGCTCATATCTCTCTGGCCGTACTCAGTTCATCCAGTTAAAATCATTATCATCCCACCCATCCCCCCTCTCCACTGGTGTTCCCCAGGGCTCTGTCCTTGGCCCTATCGTATTCATCATATAACTCCTCCCACTTGGACTGATTTTCCGTAAATGCAACATTCATTTCCACTGTTATGCGGATGACACCCAGCTCTACGTTTCCACCAAACCCACTTCCACCTTCCCACCCTCCTCCCTCTGTGCCTATTTACAGGAAATCAAATCCTGGTTTTCTTCCAATTTCCTAAAACTTAACAGTGAAAAAACTGAGGCAGTCCTCATTGGTTCCAAACACACCCTCACCAAACACCCCAGTTTCACCCTCACCATAGATAACTCCTCGGTTACCCCCTCTCCTCAGGTTAAAAGCCTGGGTGTCGTCCTCGACAGCACCCTATCATTCCATACCCACATCAACAACACCATCCGATCTGCCTACTTTCACATCCACAATATTAACCGCCTTCTCCCCTCACTCACTCCCACACAACACCGCCGCAATCCTGGTTCACTCCCTTGTCACTTCCCGCCTGGACTACTGCAATTCCCTTCTCTTTGGTCTCCCACACAAACTCCTCCATAAACTTCAACTGGTACAAAATGCTGCTGCCCGTATCGTCACTAGGACGCCATCCATCAGTCACATCATCCCCGTTCTACATCAACTCCACTGGCTTCCCATTAAACACCCCATTAACTACAAAATCCTCCTCCACACATTTAAGGCAATACTTCAACTGGTACAAAATGCTGCTGCCCGTATCGTCACTAGGACGCCATCCATCAGTCACATCATCCCCGTTCTACATCAACTCCACTGGCTTCCCATTAAACACCCCATTAACTACAAAATCCTCCTCCACACATTTAAGGCAATCCATAATCTCGCCCCTCCATACCTCTCTGACCTCCTCCACATCAATGTCCCTACCTGGTCTCTTAGGTCTGCCTCTTCCATCACCCTGACCGTCCCACGAGCCCATCTGTCCACCATGGGATCCAGAGCTTTTAGCCGCTCTGCCCCTCACCTCTGGAACTCCCTCCCCCCTGACATCAGGAACATTGGGCCTCATTCTCGACAGCAGTTGGTAAAACTTTCAGAAGGAACTCCACTTCGGTGGATTTAGGAAGACATTTGCCATTCTCCATAGTTTTTTCTTCTGTGCTTTCTTCTGAACTTCAGACGACTTTTTAGAACGCGAAATAGCAGTCGTAACTCTGCCGGAATCTTCTCAAATGTGATCCCACGGGCCATCTTGTGGTTGAGGAATCACATTTAAAAAATGTGTCCGTGTAAAAAAGGCTTAACGATTGAATTTGTAAGAAATCGTTGGTGATTGCGTTCACATCAACTCTATAGACATCCTCGGATTAAAATAATTATAATAATAATAAATACGAGAATATTTGTATCATTAACAATTACGTTTCACATTTATAGTCATGATTCTACGAGGTAGTAGCCTATTTATTGGTCTCTATTGCTCGTAGCTTGACTGTTCTCTCCCTTGTACGTCACTTTGTACAAAGGCGTCTGCTAAATGACTGAATGTATATGTCAATGTACACGAACACTGCAAATGTAAGTGAATAAAAAAAATAAACACTAAGCCCAATCTCTAAAAACTGTCACATGAACTTACTGCATTTTATACGCCTACTCGTGACCAGTCTTCACACTCATGGTGGCTAATTTGGCTGACAGCACTGACTGCATCTTATACTCCTACTCGTGACCTGTCTTCACACTTATGGTAGCCATTTTTCAATTAAAAAAAAAAAAGAAAGTGACTTCTTAAATGTGTTTTACGGACTTCGGAAGTTCAACTTAAGAAAATATCTCCACCTTATTAATAAACACCTGTTACGAGTTGCTTTTGTGTGGATTTGGGAAATTCCGACAGCCACTTGGCTTTGGCTGCGTGCCCTAATAAGGAGCTGGCGGGGCGTGTATGTATGCAAATCCACTTTCACAAGAACGCGCATCAATCTAAGAAACTAATGGGAAGGAACCCAGCTGAAAAGACTTCGGCTGCTTAGGAACGCATTTTCAAGCGTGCGGGAATGCAGCGGAAGCGTTTCCCCTACGTTGTTTTTGCAAAGTCGTGTAAGAAACATTTCTGAAGAATTACAGAAAAAGATCGAGAATGAGGCCCATTGACCCTAACTCAACTCAATCGCTCTATTTAAAACACACATCAAAACACACCTGTTTAGGCAGGCCTATAACCTGTAAAGGTCCTGCCAACTTAAGTTGTTGCTGTATTATGTATTATTCAATGTTTTATTCACTGTTGTAAGGCGACCTTGGGTTTCTTGAAAGGCGCCCTATAAATAAAATGTATTATTATTATTATGTCTGCTCCAAAGTAAATTAAGCTTCTTGAGCTTGTCAGCTGCTATCTAGCTAACTATCTAGTTGAGAGAACACCTCCAAACAGTTATGGTTCACGTCAACTAGTATTATAACGACTACAAGTACATAACTAGTCTCTCCAACAAATGTGTTAATGTTAAAATAAAACGTTAATGTTACTGTCAAAATGTTAATGTTACCGTCTGTAAGGTTGCAGACTTAGCTAGCGATAGCAAACGGCATCAATCTTGAACAAAACGTCCCAAAAGGCCATTATGAACTTTTTTTATTTTTAATCTTTGGCGCATTTTGTGAACGGGCAACCTGCTCCTGGGTTACCCAAGGTATGTGTGGTGTAGTGAAGCTTCAGAATAACGACAAGCAGGATGATATTAACACTCTTTACTGAGAACTGTCAGAAGCACGAAAGTACGTGACTAGTAGCATTGAGTTTCACTCTTCTTCTGCTCTATATACGTAAATTAGCTAGGATTGATTGCGGAACAGTGGCTCCTACTGGTAGCACAATATAGAACAGTATTACAGAACACAACAGTATGCATAAGGCACAACCTGAGAGCAATAACCGTTGATTTGATACAAAGTCATATTATTACATAAGGATCATCATTTTATATGTATTAATGTCCAATATGGAATAGCAAAGATAACTGATTTGCAGCACCATTATTTTATT
Source organism: Sprattus sprattus (assembly GCF_963457725.1). Classification (NCBI taxonomy): domain Eukaryota; kingdom Metazoa; phylum Chordata; class Actinopteri; order Clupeiformes; family Clupeidae; genus Sprattus; species Sprattus sprattus. The sequence continues at coordinate 31,672,371 of NC_137910.1, forward strand.
TTTTTATGAATAAAAAAAGAAAACATTTTAAATGTATATATCCGTCTTTTATCATACATCTTTTTCTCACAAAAATATACAGAGAAAAAATTGTGATTAATCTTAATTAATCCACAGAAACCTGTGATTAATTTGATTAAAAATGTTAATCGTTTCACAGCCCTAAAATTAACATATTTTTTAATTTGTAAGATGTCTCACATGCCACTTCACTTTGAATTGAGACATCACACAATAGTTAGTGTGCTTGCCCGTTTTTCTTGCATCGAATCAGGCCTCGCTCGTTCGAGGTACAGACGCCGTTCAAACACCGAAACGTCCGGCCCGATCCGGTGCAACCTGCTATATCTTTTCGTGGCGGTTCTCCTTGCCACTCCTTTTTTATTCCTCTTTTTCATCACCTTTTTCTCTCATAGACTAACATGGGGGAATCTTGAGCCATTGTGACGTCACCCACTCTAGGACAAGAGACTTTATTTCTGTAACACGGCGGTGGCATCAAAATAAACTAGAATGGTTTCGTGAACGAACTAGAGTGTGCTTGCTCTGTTGCGGCAATGACAGAGAGAACAAGTGCCTTGGAATTAGTCTCTTCCCCTCCTAGTCTCCTAGAAGAGTGAAGAAAGTAAAGAAGAGTGGAAGAGGAAAAGAAAGAAGAGTGGAAGAAAGAAGGAAGAGTGGAAAGAGTGAACAAGAGTGGCTCTGGATAAAGACAGTAAAGAGAGAGTGAAGAGGGAAAATATTGAAAGAAGGAGAAAAAAAAGTGAAGCAGAGAGATGGAGTGTGAGAGAAAGTAGAGTGAGAGGGATAGAGAGAAAGAAGGAGAGAGAAAAAAGTAGAGTATTTGCAGGGCTCTACGCTAATTTTTTCCCAAGGAGCACATGTGCTCCTAAATGAAAAAATTTAGGAGCACACAAAAGAAATTTAGGAGCACAGCAGGGTTTTTTTTACGCGGAAGCAAAGCATGTCATACTCATTTGCGACCTATAGTTACAAACATATTTTCCAACGTTTAACCCCATTCATGTTCAGTTATTCCAAAGCAATTTAGCTGGTAAATTGATCAAATTACTGCATTTGTTCATACAACGCTTTGGTTGACCTCTTATTGTTATTAGTAGTATCTTACATAGCCAGCTTTACTTAAAAGTTTATTGTAAGATATAGCTTGTTAGACTTAATGCAGTTAGAGCTAGACTGTAGGTCTAGTATCTAACGTAAGCAACACTTTTACTGTATAGCTAGAGCACGTGTATCACATTGGTTTATAGTCTGTCAAATTAGTTCTAGTTATTGGTGTTCGTTGGCATAAAAAGTTAGTCTCCTAGTTAGTACATCTGATTAGAGCTAGCAACCATGAAAAACCTCTTCTGAAACTAAGAAGGATAACTATGACTAAATGTGACTAAAACTAATATGCATTTTTGTCTTAAGACTGAATCTAAAATAGCTGCCAAAATGAATACATCTCAGTGTGCTGTGTCCAGGTACATCCTCAAACGTTTTTCAGTTAACCTAATGATTCAAGGTCTCTCATGAATCATTACTCCCAGGACACAGGTTAATGTTAACTCACGCTATCGGTCACGCTTAATCCTCTCCAACCACATTAGCAACAAAATAAACTGGTGAGCTAACAAGTTAACCATTCTTTCAGTATAAGCTACTTTTGCATAGCCCCGTACAGCTAGGATAGCTCACGTTACCGTAGTAGGAATACAAGCTTTAGCTCACTATATTCACACAACTAAATTCATGAATTACTTCGCAGGTTTACTTCACAACTTGAATTAAGGAAAACTATCCCCCGTTACGGCTAGCTGAAACTGCCAGTGGATACTCCCGTTACGTAGTGTTAGTTAGCCTTTAGCCCCGTACTCAGATATTACAGCTGCTTAACACAGCTAGGATAGCTAACGTTACGGTAGTGGGAATACAAGTTTTTCAAGTTCGCACGTACCTATTTATGCGAGTGAAATACTCGCACTGTAGAGCCCTGGATGGAAGGTGTCTCTTAATATTCCTAGTTATACAGCTGAATGGAGAGGAACAGAGAGAATAGGTTCCTTGGCGCAGGTGTCAGTGAAGCACAGGTGCAAGCCAGTTTAATGAGCCTATTATGATGTCATAATGCCCCTTAGTTCTGCCATGCAAGTCTATGGGGGAAAAAGGGGATGAAAAAAGAGGAATAAAAAAGGAGTGGCAAGGAGTACCGCCACGAAAAGATATAGCAGGTTGCACCGGATCGGGCCGGACGTTTCGGTGTTTGAACGGCGTCTCTATCTCAATCGGGCGAGGCGTAGTTAGCTGCAAGAAAAACGGGGAGAATAAATAAAGAAAACTTATGAAGAACAATACTGTGCTTCCCTTCGGGCAAGCACACTAATAAATGACTAGCTGGGCTGAGAGTTTCAACCTCCTCTTACACAGACAGTAAGAGATAAGGTTAACACAACACACACAGCCATGGAAATGTAAAAAGCAAGTGTAAGTATACAAGACAGCTTGATCAACAACTCATTCGCGAACACCATTGCTACAATATGCGAAGCAACTAGCCTAGCCCCATAGTAAAACAATATAAGCAGCTAGCTAGCCTAAGCTAAGCTATTAGCATACATGCTAGCGGGAGCTAACATGCAACTGGCACACAGATTAAATGTCTGTGCGATTATTTCAACTGCCATACTGCCATACTGGAGATTTCGGTTCACTACCCCAAGTTTTCGCAAGGTACATTCCAGTACGTTTCAGACAATAAAACCAACCGACACCAAAGAATTTAAAATTTTGTACACATTCTGTTCCAAAGACAACCATACTCATGAGCTGCCTGTATTCCAGACAAAGGTTTGCCTTTGCAAGAAATAGGCAATCTATCTGCATGGCCAAAAATCGACAACTTTAACAATCCCAACCATCATTTAGCCAAATACACCTCTAGGCTACATCAATTAAAAACAGCTGTGTAGACCACAGCGATTTTTCAATGCAATTCACGTCTGTCTATAGCTAGATTTAGAACAGTGGATCGCACTTAATTCTACTTCGGTGTGCGTCGTCCTACAAATTATCCATATGATCGCGTTTACATACCTGTTTTCCGTATGAACAAGCCACTGCATTAATTCCCATAATGTTGCAGAGATGTTTCCTTTTACCTAGATCATAATTTCTTACGAAGTGTATCAACACTTAGCTCAGTAAGTCAGTATAACGAAACTCTGGAACTATTATCACCATGACAACTGAAATGTTTGTGCATAGTAAATATGCAAGTTCCATCATACATCTGATTTCCACCATAGAGAGACAATAAATATATTTACATTTGAAGCACAGACAATATTTATTGCAGCCGCAACACACACAATTAAAACAAGCAGATTAAAACTGCACAATTCAGGTGCACTCATGGATTAACACGACCTTTGGAGGTAAATTACACATACACAATAAGACAAATGTCACTTGGAGCCTATTTTAAGACTTCTCCAAGCTAAATGTAACACACTAGACCCTTTCACAATAAACAAGCAAACAAAAACAGAACAACAAAGACACCATCATATGTCTAGACGTCAGTGGAGCCAAAATATAATGGTTGAGCCTGGTTGCCATGTCTGATCTTTTGTGTGATGTTATGGCTGCAACGTCAAAGGACATGGCCGCAACAGAGCAAGCACACTCTCGCAGTTCGTTCACGAAACGCATTCTAGTTGTTATTACTACTGTGAAAATAGTACATAGTGTTCTAAAAAACTGTCCTTTTTTACAGAACCCAAAACAATGAGATGCAGGTGGTCCTTGGAGGATTGGACCTTGGAAAGAAGGAGTCCTTTGAGCAGACTGTGGCGGTGGAAATGGCAATAGTCCATGAGAAGTACAGAGAAACATCTTCAGCAGTTTACAATGATATCGGTAAGATGCTTGAGATACTTGTTTTTTAAATATTCACTACCCTTCAAGTTTGGATTTACCCTAAAATGACATGTTTTCTAGGAAAACTAATATTCTTGTCCATCAAATAAGGTGCAAAATGAATCAAACATGTATGTTACTGGTCAATTTCTGCGGCATCTTCCTGTAAGTCCTGGAGAGTGCCACTGGGGGAGCTTTAGAGATTTTTCTTTTGCTGGAGAGTGCCAATTCTAGTTGTAACAGTTATTTACAACTTTAACAATGTCTCCACAATTCTTCTGATCAATGTCAAAGGGCTGGGCAATATAAACAACATATACATTAATCACAATTTAAAATGTGAAAGAGAAACATTGACAAATCAGCGTATCCTAGCATTCTGTTTTCCTCATTTCCACTTTATGACAGTTATTTGAATCTTCCTTCCTGCAGTTTTGTGGAGCTCATGTGAGTGATTGCTGAGCATTTTATCCAAGCTAGGTGCCAGCTTCAGATATTAAATATTCTGCTTGGACTCTGATTAAATCAAAGCTTTAGAAACAAGATTCTTGAGATTCTTTAAGAAAAGAGAGGGAGCCGGGTAAAAAATAAAAAAAATATGAAATCCCAGACAGATGTGTGATTTCAATTCAGTTGTATTTTTACTAATTTATATAGTACCATTAACCAGTGCTGCCAAGCGTCACGCTTTGAGTGTGACAGTCACGCAATTTGAGCCATTCTCACACCACACGCCACACTTGACATTTCTCACGCTTATTTACCCATTCAATAGTCTATTTTTTTTTTCATGATTAAAAACGTTGGTCCTCGTGGCTTCGAGTAACTCTGATTGACTGACCGAGATAACCAATCCGTCAATCCTTTGTGCCCAAATCTAACCAACCACGGAAGGCACCACGCAATATACCAATCAGAAGCAACGTAAGGCAGGTCTTGACGTCTCTTTTAACAGGGGTGCAAACTTGTCACCTTTCATCGAAATTCACCGTTTTTAAGCTAAAATAGGTTACAATAACGGTGTTAACGGATAGTACAGTGTCTATTTCTCGGTTACTTTGGAAAAATCTTAGCGCGAAAGACGCGAAAGACACGGTCGTCAGCGGAGTTTAGTTGCTAATAAGTAACAGATGCAGTATCTTAAATAACCATTCAATTGGCAGCTTGCACATTGATGACAGCACCCTGAGGTGTTTCTAACTTTTCCCATTATAGTTTTATGAGTTAAATCACAGAGACTATAACATCAGCTAGATCACTAGCTATCATTTAATGCGTATTGAACTCTTCTATTTAGCAACCAGAAAACACAACTTTAGCTGCAATTTAAGTTTAATTTCCCAAAATCAGCTCACCAATAAAAAGCAGCCTAGGGCTTGTGTGTTTTTAAATTCACAAAAAAAAATACAGCTTCCAAACATTTTCGAAGCAATTTGAACTTGAATGTGAGTAGTTGATCGAGTTATCATCTGCCCCGTCTTTTGATGCAATCATTTTAGCTCGGGCATTGTTCGCCCATTATGTATTCATCACTTCACTGGATTGGAAGTCCACTTTCCAGGCTCTCGCACGCCCCCTTCAGTGAGGCAGAGGTTACATTTGCCTCCCCTATGGGCTTTTTCACTGCGCTTTTATGACAGATCAGCAAGACTAAATATGTTCTACACATACGTGTCATACATTACATATTCTATGGATACAAACGACGTAAAATAAAAGTGCCTACAAATATTTCAGTGATGGTTGGGTTGGCCTGTGCCCGTGCAACATTTAACCCAGGAATGTTTATGATTAAACTGTTACCAGAGCACATAATTGTTTACAACAGCACAAAATTCTTCATAGATCTAGCCTCGTAATTTTGCTGTCAAAGTGCACCAGATTGATGCATTGGACTTCAAAATGTGAAAAATGTTCTAATACTGTTTATAAAATGCCCCAGACCCTCCTAGGGGGTTCACATTATTGCCATCTTTTTCATCACTGATGAGTTTGTACCCCTGAACAGCGGCGACATTTGAAATCCACTCGACATTCTCCCGCTTTCTAAAAGACGGACGGTACGTAACTACTCCATTTTGTAAACTGTTGATTCGCTGTTTCTCCTAGAGAATGTCCCTTCATCACTGAATGCACAACAACCTCCTACTTTTGGTGCTCTGTGTGCAGGCACTAACAGCTGTGCCCATTAAGGAAAGGCAGATGTCACAAGGAATATAAAAAGCAAAGCGCATCGTACCAAAGAACAGGCAGTATGATGGAGAGTTGGTTGAAATAATATTGACAAATAAATGTATTTTGTCAAAATTCTTGTTACAATTTTCATTTCTAATTTCTGGTTAATTAAGAGAGATTAGGAGGCCACAGTGCAGAGAGAGCAGCTGGCATGGAGGTGAGGACATCAGTCTTAAGGTATAAATCGATGTTAAAAAAGGCAAAATTTTGTGGTCGGCGGCCGAACGCTTCTGACTCTAAAGTCTCACTCTTGTCATTTTCTGAAACTTGGCAGCCCTGGATTAACAACTGACATTCTGTGTCCAAGTCCTGAACTACCTAGAGCAAGCACATAGAGACAATGGCAGGCAAAGACTCCCTTTGTACAAAAACTAAAGCACAAATAAAAGCACAACCTCAGACTAAAAAAAATCATAAATAAAAAGCATGAACTTGCACTGCCAATAGAAAGCCTTTAGTTAATAATTGAATTAGTTAACCTATTAGTGCTATTGTTTAATGGAGCTCACACAATAGCCAGATCTCTGTACATAAGATACTCATCTCTATAGCTAAATAAACCAGCTGCTCTGTACACTTATCAGAGATCACCCTGAAGCTCAAGGTATAGTAGCCGCATCCATGGAATGTCCAGGTCAGTGCGATTCATCACCAGCATGGTCTATGCAGCACAAAAATGTTGTGTCTGTGTGGACTTCAATGTGCCGACGGTGCATATGCATGCAAGTTCTAAATAACTGGCTCGGGGTCAAGAGAAAGCTAAATACATCTACACTATGTATTCATTTAGCAGATCCTTTTATGCAAAGCGAATAACAGTACACAAATACACAGATTCATCAAAATGTTTGCTCCCTGGGAATACATTAATGAAGACCTGTTGATGAAATGACAGTTTTGTTTTTTTAATGCTCTGGCGAGTCCTAGCTGCTTAGATTTCCGGCAACTGCATTTTTAACACTGTGACTGAGTGATTGAGCCTCTACAGTGTAGTCTACACTAACAAATGTGTCCACAACAGCAACACAAGTTTACTTTGGAGATACCCATACATTTGGGGGTGGGGAACCCTTGGAAGCATGAATCTGAATAAGGGTAAAATTCATATTGGATATGGAGGATATGGTAGTGTTGGTCAGAAGGTTGCAGATTACCACAGTAGGTCATGGCAAGAGGGGTTTGCCTGTGAGAGGTGAACTCAGCATATTTTTCCTTTGCCTAGAGATTGAAAACAGAAGGCCTCTTGCATACAGGTTCAAGTGCCCATGAGTGCTTAAGCATTTTGGAATTAACTTTTGTTGTTCACTTGACGTTCTGTAGCAGTCTCATCTGAATCTTTTCTTACCTCTGCAAGCAATTGTTTGCATCAAAACATTTCAGGGAGATCCTGACAACAGCCTTCCAATACTACAGTGTGGCTTTCCCTTACTACATCTGCAGTAAAGACAGGGTCACTTATCTGTAAATATCTCTTGAACTCTATGGCATGCAGAGAATGTGTCATATCTCCACATCTCTTGAACTCTTTAGCCTGCAGAGATTGTGTCATATTTCCACATTTTCAGAATGGTTTTCAGCAGCTGTCCTGTGAAAGTCAATCCCTGGTCACGATCATTTTAGAGGAGAAATCCCCATCATGGCTAAATGTGTGTGTACAATTCCCTTTGCAAAAGCAGCAATTGATGCTCTGCTGCAGGACAAGGCTGCCACCTGGTGGCTTAATCTGTCAATGACGAATAGCATGTACTCATACTTTTGGCAGTCATTGATCAAGTCAAGTTGATTTCCAAGTGAATGAATGGCCTTGGATGTCCCATATATTTTTTTTATCGCTTGACAGCCCTAATAATTTCTAATGACCTGTTTTAAGGCTATATCTTTTTTAAACATAGTGGGAGGACTTTTTTTTTTTTTTTTTTTTTTAAATATAACCACTTTACTATGAAAAACAGTTATGGGATATTTGATCATATGGCATTGCAGCACTCAGTAGCACGGGAAGGGGGGGGCTCCGGGGGCTACAGCCCCCCCCTGCTGGAGGGCTGAAGTATTGTCTGTTTTATGGCGAATAATAATAACAATGATAAAATCAAATGTTTATTGTACTTATGATGGATATAAAATGTGTAAATAGTGTGCACCCAAATAAAAAATAAAAAACTCACTGAGGTAAATTTCAATTTTAATATTTCGTTGACTAAAAACCGATTCCTCCTCCAGCGGAAATACAGATAATCCCGCCACTGTCAACTTTTATGAACGTTCTAGAGAGGAAAGCACGGTATGGTAGATTGTGACAATGGCTAGTAATAAACAGAAGCGCATTTCAGAGTTTTTTTCTAGTAATACAGTGAAGAAGAGTAAAATTAGCGACGTCAACGACAACGACGACAGAGCAGGACCTGCATCAGAAAGCGATTCCACAGATGCAGGAACCGCTGGAGGAACTGTTCAGGCTAGCCTTAGCCTGACAGGATTAGCAAGAGGTGAGGAACCGTACCAGCCCAACATGACATTTCCTGGCAGAAGATGTGGTGCAGAACTCTTCGAAAGATCATTTCAACGTGGATGGTTTGAGAAATGGAGATGGCTTCATTATGTCAGAGAATCTGACTCAGTTATTTGTTTTACTTGTACCAAAGCCACTCAAATAGGTCTACTGCGCCTCGCTGACAATCATAGCACCTTTGTAACGGGATTTAGTAACTGGAAAAAAGCCTGTGAAAAGTTTGCTCAACACGAGTTATCCGAATTGCACTCGGACTCAGTTCGTGCGTTAGGGTCCTTGAAATTGACACCGATCAGTGCAGTGCTCTCCAACGTTGCGGCTCGGGAACAGGCTACTGCAAGGACAGTGCTAGAGCTTTCATTACGATCGATCAAGCTACTAGGCCGGCAGGGTTTAGCACTCAGAGGGCACGACCACCGCGATGGCAACTTCTGGCAGGTTATGCTGGAGCGGACATTCAGTCTCCCCAAAGCCAAAGAATGGATGCTACGCAGGGACAATTGGATGTCCGACAACATACAAAACGAGATCCTGGAGATGTTCGCTCATGCCATTCAACGCGAAATCATGTCAGAGGTTTGACACCGTTCCTTCTTGGGACTCACAGCAGATTGAACCACTGACATCAGTGCAAGCGAGCAATTCTCATGCTGTTTGCAGTTTGTGAATTCTGATTTAAAGCCACACAATTTATTTCTTGGATTTTACAACGCAAGTGACTCGTCTGCAGAGACATTGGGCCTCATTCTCGACCTTTTTCTGTAATTCTTCAGAAATGTTTCTTACACGACTTCTCAAAAACAACGTAAGAGAAACGCTTCCGCTGCATTCCCGCACGCTTGAAAATGTGCTCATAAGCAGCCGAAGTCTTCTCAGCTGGGTTCCTTCCGATTAGTTTCTTAGATTGATGCGCGTTCTCGTGAAAGTGGATTTGCATACATACACGCCCTGCCAGCTCCTTATTAGGAGACGCAATTTTAGAAACGTGTGCTGTCGCAATCTCCCGAATCCACCTCGTAACAGGTGTTCATTAATAAGGTGGAGATATTGTATTACGTTGAACGTCCGAAGTCCGTAAAACACATTTAAGTAGTCACTTTTTTTTTTTTAAATCGAAAAATAGTCACCATAGGTGTGAAGACCGGTCCCGAGTAGGAGTATAAATTGCAGTCAGTCCTGTCGTTCGAAATGGCCACCATAGGGGTGAAGACTGGCCACCAGTAGTAGTATAAAATGCAATAAATTCATGCCTTAGTTCTTAGAGATTGGGTTTAGTGTTTATTTATTTATTCACTTACATTTGCAGTGTTCATGTCATTCACATTCAGTCACTTAGCAGACGCGGCCTTTGTCCAAAGTGACGTACAAGGGAGAGAACAGTCAAGCTACGAGCCATATAGACCTAGTGTAACAATAAATACTACCTCGTAGAATTATGACTATAAATGTGGAACGTAATTGTTAATGATACAAATATTGTCGTATTTATTATTATCATAATTATTTTAATCCGAGGATGTCTGTAGAGTTGACGTGAACGCAATCACCAACGGGTTCTCACAAATTCAACCGTTAACCCTTATACTGTAATACAGAGTTTTTTCAAATGTCATTCCTCAACGCGATTCCTCAAATAACCACAAGATGGCCCGTGGAATCGCATTTGAGAAGATTCCGACAGAGTTACGACTGCTATTTCGAGTTCTGAAAGATGTCTGAAGTTCAGAAGAAAGCACAGAAGAAAAAACTATGGAGAATGCAAATGTTTTCATAAATGTTTCCGAAGTGGAGTTCCTTCTGAAATCCTTTGGAAAGTCTTCCCAACTGCTGTCGAGAATGAGGCCCATTGTTTTCGTGTATTAACCTTTCAGAACGTAGCGTCACACAGGTGTGACAGCAGCCAATTTTCCGCAAAGACGTACCGACACACGGGTGTGACAGAATGTGGCGACAGGAGCGTTCCAAAAGCCGTGTAACAATAAGCCTGTGTGTGGGTTACTAACTTCGCTTTTGTGAGCTAACATTGTACATTCAGCCACCTTCATCCATTATGCCTCTTAAAATCGTCTTGTCAGTATCATTTTGTTTACTATATGTAGACTTACTATATTTGTGTGGTCCACGGCCAATTGTACATGACAAAGTTACAACGTTTGCAAGTAGCCTATAGGGAAGACTGCGGTAGGTTGGTAAAAAAAAACCTACGTTCTGAAAGGTTAAGGACATTTTTATGCGATTGAACATACCTCTGGAACGTCTGGCTGGGTATTGTTTCGACGGTGCGTCCAATATGTCCGGCCGTTTAAACGGTGTCCAGGCGAAGCTTAAAGTAAAGTAGAGTGCCCGGAGTCCTTGTACGTGCATTGCTCTAACCATGCTTTGGATCTCGTTCTACAGGAAGTAGCAAGAGAAGTTATGCTCATTGCAGAGGCGCTTAACTTTGTCCAGGGGGTTTGCACAATCATCGGCGAATCAGCCAAGCGCAAACAGCTCTTTAAGTCGCTTTTTGGGTCTGAGGATGTGGTGTGCAACCTACTGGGGCTTTGTCCGACCCGATGGTGCATTCGCTCCACTGCCATATCCAGGGTCATCGGCACATATGCGACACTCCTGGAGACCCTAAAGGCGTTGGAGCAGGACAGGACAACGAGGGCTGAGGTTCGGGCCAAGGTCTCCGGATTGTTGAAAAAAGCCAAACAAGCGAGAACATATTTTGGACTTGTGTGCAGCCAGGCCCTTTTTCGGGCCTTCTGAGTCTGCAGAGCAACACATCAACTGCAAGATCAGCCCTTGAGTGTGTCACAGTCCTCCAGCAGCATATGCGAACACTTAGAGAAGATGACTCTTTTCAGCAACTCATGGACAAAGTGGAGACATCTGCTGCAAGCTACGATCTGAAAATGCCCGGAGCTTCAAGAGTGAGTAAGACCCCAGCTCGCATCCGCAGCACCACAGAACCTGAGGCTTTGCCATGCGACTCCGGAGAGGCACGGTGGAGGCCTCAGTTCTTTGAAGCCGTGGACCTAATTCAAATGGAGCTCACCCGAAGATTTGATCAAGTCGGCATGAAAGTGGCTGCACAGAGGTAAACTTTTCTTATCGATACTGTTAACCAAAACCTCTCTGGACTTAACGTGGAAGTGCAACTCCCGAAAAGATCGATCGTTCACTGTTACACATGCAAATTACATTACTGAGTGGCCTAACCAAGGAGAGAAAATTGACTACAGTGTCAGAAGTTGCCGAATTTATTGCTTCGTTGTATCCACAAACACGAGGGATGTTCAAAGATGTTGAGGCATTTGTTGAACTTTGTTTATGCCTACCTGTGTCAGCTGCCCCATCAGAGAGATCATTCTCGGCCCTGAGACGACTGAAAACCTGGACGCGAACTACCATGAGCCAGCGTCGATTGACGCATCTTGCCCTGATGCATGTACACTGTGACATTCTGGACAGACTGGACATACCATCCCTCGTGAGGAGCTTCATCGGCAACACGCCTGAACGCAAGGCCACATTTGGTGCTCTGTAAATCGAGGTTAGTCATGGTTTTAAATCCCAATGTCGCCGAGCATTGCATGGTTATCAGTTATAATAATAATAATAATAATAATACATAAAGTTATGAGACTCCTCATAGCATACAAAACGTTGGCAGGGAATCTGGAGGGTATTTCTCTGTAGCTGATGTTACATGATAATAGTATTCAGTGTGATGTTGATGAAATGGATACAAATACAAAATACAATATAGAGAGTGCTTTGTAAAGTAACGGACGCCCGTCCCTCTCAATTTGGATGAGTAGCTAGGACCGCAGCAGCTCGTTAAAAGCTCTTGTTTTTCTCTCCTTTCAGTAATGAGAAGAGTGATTTATTAAGACTAATTAGTTTGTTGTTTTTGTAGTGGACACCTCCTGCTGCCCGTGCTTAGTGTGTACACTTCCCTAGCAAATAAATCCACCGGATTGACCGATACTTCGCCTCCGTCTCCTAACTTCTTCTAGTTTGCATATATTATAAATGTTTCATGCTTTTGTTCTTGTGTATTTTAAATGTCAGTTATTGGTCACAATCAGCGCTATAGCCTCTAAAGTTTGGAGTATAAACACTCCTCTATTATCATATTGCTATGACGTCACATGTTTTAGTAGCGCGCCACAGCCCCCCCTGCATGAGAGAGGTTCCAGCGCGCCTGGCAGCACTCATCCACTGTAAATTCTTTGTAGGCTTTTAATTGAGATTCAGTCAATCTGGACGTGACTGATGACAAGCTGCATGCTCCAATGGGTGGAAACTGCTGAGATGATCAAATCCAACATGTATAGCAAGAGTTGTGCCAACTGAAGTCAAATATGCTGAGTGATCAGGTGCTTCATGGACTGCCAAATGGTTCCAAACTAATTCCCCTCCACAGTAAAGAATGGGAAATTGCCATTTTAAATGTAATGAAATTAAACTGACTGGATGTGCTACTATAGGTTTAGTTGCAACCATTGAGAGATGACAACTCCAGACGCATTCATTCATTAGCTTAAATCCATAAATGTAGCCAATTTACTAAGACATCAGCAATTGACAGGCATTCATCATGTTTTGTAAAGTAGCCTACAGTAAAACAGGCAAGTTATCTATACAATAAATCATCTTAAAATAAACCCACTCAAATGAAGAAGGCAATAACATTTTGGTATATACCTAGTCATTTAAATTGTGCTCATTATTTTTTACATTTAACTGTGAAACTCGCTTGTTAAAACAGATAGGGTTGACTTGACACCATTGTTGTTAAAACAGAAAGGGTTGAGTTCGGGTTTGACAAATGAGTGGATAGACGTAAAATCACGAGCTCCCGGCAGATGAAGTGTTAAACATTGAAAAGCCAAAATTCAAATGCGCAAACAGAGAGGGGATGACTACTACAAGGGAATCCACAAAAATAGAAAGGGAGATGATAAGTCATTAGCTGCTAACGAAAACGACATGCTAGCTAACATGAAGGCTGGCTTTGACAACGTGTCTAGGCAGATTGGGTCCATAGTTAGGAAAACCGCAAAGAAATGAAGGACATTCGAGAGAGCAGGGCATGCGACTGCGACTCATCTGGTCGCATATGAGACTGGAATCTTGGCCGTGCGACTTGATTTGAAATCACAGGTAGCGTTAGCTTCAGCCTTAATGCAGTCATCATATTGTGGTTTGTGGTGAAATCTCAGGTGGTTGAACAAGTTAGCTGTATTGCTATGCGGCGCAGACACAACTCTAACGCACTCTGTGCATATGATTTGTTCTCGGTTAACATCTCTTGCCCTAACTCTTAAAAGTAAGATAGCTAGCCGTCTTACTACCTTGATGTCTCGCTAAGAAGATGTCTGGCGCAAGATATTTTACGGGTGAATTTGAGAGGTCTTTTAAGATAGCTTGCACTATTTCATGTAACGTTGGTAAGCTGAAAGAACTTAAGGCTAATGTGCTAGTGTTAGAAAGTTGACTGCCTGACGCCTCACAAATCAACCAATATTGCTGGTTACAATAACGGTGTTATCGGAAAGTACCGTGTCTATTTCTCAGTAACTTTTTTTTTTTTTAAACACCACATCTGTAAACGGAGTGTGGTCCGTCATCTTTGTTACAATTTGCAGTTGCCAGAGGGAGCTGGCGTACATATTTTTAGGCAACCTGCTACTTTAAAAAAATGACCGTCACTCCGACTTTAAGGTATTTTATAAACCCGGACGTGACAGAATAACGATTTTCCAGCACGCCTTTTATAGTGGTGCGCCTAGATATTTGCTGCCCCCTCCATGTAATCACACATTTTCAAAATATCATTTTAAACTGTCACTTACCGCGAATGTCACGCCCCGCCATGTAATCGCACATTTTCAGAATATCATTTTAAACTGTCACATACCGCGACTGCCACGCCCCCGCCATGTTCTCGCAAATATTATTATTATAAAATATTTCTTTAGGAGGGGCAACTTCAGTCGAAGAGGGCAAACGGGCAGTTGCCCAAGCAACCTTAGCACACTCCTGTGCACGTCCCTGCCAGAGGGCACAGAGAAGGATTCGGTGCCCGAGTTTATAGAGAACTTGATACGCGAGAAACTTAAGTTCGGGGAAGATCTCAACCTACAAATACAACGTGCTCACAGAGCGTTGGCACCGAAACCTGCCTCGAATAAGAATCCCTGTGCGAACATTGTCAACTTCCTGCAGTGCCAAATGAAGGATGACATCCTCAGAAAGGCCTGGCAGACGATAATTGCGATTGGAGAAAAGATGGTGAGGATCGACCACGATTACCCAGCGGAGGTGGCTGCAAAGCGCCGTGGCTATGCGGGTCTGAAGAGAGCTCTGAAGGGAAAAGGGATTAAGTTACAGTCACCGCTAACATCATTGAGAGTCCACTGGCAAGGAGGCGTCCAGGCTTACGGCAGTCCACAAGAAGCTGCACGGGCGATGGAGGAGAGGGGACTGAAGGTGGACGGTCTGGTCGAGGAGGAACAACCGACGCTGGAGCAGCAGCTTGAAGCCGCTTATAAATGGCGCAGAGTTGGGGACCAGGAGACCGACGTCGCTGGGAGAGCAAGGAAGGAGCTGATGCGGTTTTCTCGGAAGGAGTAGACGAGAATACATTATCCTTGTAGCCGTTAACATGGTACAGGCACGAACTTTTGCATTTCCTACTTGGGTCCCTACTATTTTTTTTCTCTTAAGCTCTTTGGTTCTGAAAGTTAAGTAAGTAGCCTGTAGGCATATATTGTATTTGGGCGAAGGATGAAGGGAAAAGTTACACATGCTAAAGACAATGATACAGCCCACTCCTGCACAGAGTTTTTCTTTTCTTCTCAGGACTAGCGTTATTATTTTATTGAAGGGAGTATTCTATTTTATTCTATTCTCCATTGTGTGGGTCGGTTTGGACAGTGGGTAAAAAGATATCCCTATGCCTATATGCCTAGTGTTTTGTTGGCTTTATAAGAATCGCAAAGTTAATGCCGGGAGTGATGGTTGGAATATGTTGGACATGTTTAGCGTGAACAGAGGACTTCGGCTTGGAGAGTTCTTCTTCACTAAGGGGGGCCCTCTTACGAGAGGATTTTGAACTTGGAAAAGAAGGAGGGAAGATATATAATGATAAAGGGTAAATTAGAGGGACAAAGAGTGACATTGATCAATGTGTATGCACCCCCAGATAGCAAGAAAACCTTCTTTAAATCATTATTTGACATCATTAATGAAGAACTAGAGGGGATCTTAATATGTGGAGGGGACTTCAATATGGTGATGAACTACCATCTAGATACAACTAGCACAAAGAAGAATAGGACATGGCTTAATAGATAGACCTCTTTTTATCATCTAAGAAACATCTCCAAACTCCGCCCCACTTTAACCCTATCAGATGCAGAGAAGCTTGTCCACGTCTTTATCTCCTCAAGACTGGACTATTGTAATTCACTCTTCTATGGGATCACTGGCAAGAACATCCAGAAGCTGCAATACATCCAAAACAGCGCTGCCAGGATTCTGATGAAGGTCCGGAAATATGAGCACATAACACCAATATTACACTCACTACACTGGCTCCCTGTCTCTTTCCGGATAGACTACAAAGTCCTTATAATCACCCATACATGCATTAATGGACATGCACCTCCCTACCTGCAAGAATTAATTACTCCCCAAACCTCCACCTGCACCCTCAGGTCTTCAAACAGCTCGCTCCTCCGCGTCCCCAAAACCAAGCGTCGCACCATGGGCGACTGGGCCTTTTGCCCGGCAGCGCCACATTTATGGAACAGCCTCCCTGACCACCTAAGGGCAACGCAGACGCTGGACTTAAGCTGGACTTAAAACTTTTTTATTCAAGAAGGCATTTCTGGCCTTGTGTTAAATCTTTTCTGTTATGCTTATGTTAATATTTAAATTTGTTTTTAATTTTATTGTATTATTATAGTTATTTTCTCATATGTAGGCACTCTGAGATTCCTTGGAATGAAAAGTGCGTAAAAATAAAATGAATTATTATTATTATTATTATTATTATTATATATGAATATACAACTGGTTGACTTGGGAATAACAGACGTTTGGAGAGAACTACATCCCTTGGAGAGAGACTACACACACCACTCAGACCCACACCAAATGTATTCAAGGTTGGACTATTTCATGAGACATGCATAGGGTTGAGGAATGTAGGATTGGGGTACCAGATTTATCAGACCATAACGCAGTCAACAATACATTTAAACAAGAGAAGGAGAACTACAGTGTGGAGGTTGAATGTGGGGATTCTGAATGATAAAGACCTGGTAGAAAGAATAAAAAAGGATATAAATAGGTATATAGAGAAAAATGATAATGGGGAGGTAGATCCAAACATTCTTTGGGATGCGCTTAAGGCCGTCATTAGGGGGAACTTGATAGCACAGACAACTCTGCTCAAGAAATCCAGACTAGTTAGTAAATTACCAGACACAAATTGGACGTTTAAAGGACTTGGAGAGAAAACATAATGCCACAAGTGACCCAGAGATACTTAGACAAGTGAAAGAAACAAAGAATAAAATTGATAATATACTACTGACAGAAGTGGAAAAGAAAGCTAGATTTGTTAAACAAACTTTTTATGAGGGAGGTTCCAAAGCAAGCAGATTATTGGCTAGACATATAAGAAAACAACAAGCATTGAATACCATATATAAAATAAGAGATCCACAAACTAATGATTTGCTTACCGAACCGGACGAAATTGAGAGAGTATTCAGAGAATATTATCAAAACTTATACACACAATCAGCAGCGGCAGACGAACAAGATATGGAAACTTCCTAGACAGGTTGGATCTACCATCAATAGGGGAAGAGCAGAATACATTATTGACGGCAGACATCACAGAGGAGGAGATGGAAAGGGCCATCCCAGAACAATACCAGTCCGGGAAGTGACGGGCTTCCTTCACTGTTCTACCGTACATTTAGAAAAGATGTTGTTGGCCTCATGTAGGTACACAATTAATGAAGGGGAAATCCCTCTTTCATGGAAGGAGGCCATTATCACAACCATACCCAAAAAGGGCAAAGATAAAGAGCACTGTAGTAGTTATAGACCAATATCAGTATTGAACGTGGACTACAAGATGTATACCCCAACTATTTCCAAAAGATTTGAGACATTCATGACTGACATTATAGACGAAGACCAGACCGGTTTTATTACAGGAAGACAGACACAGGACAATATTAGGAGGATGATACACATTGTAGAAGAGACTCAGCGAACAAAGAATAGTGCAATTTTAGTTAGTGTAGACGCGGAGAAAGCTTTTGATAGTGTTAATTGGATTTACTTATATAAGGTGTTCGAAAGATTTGGTCTCAATAAGGAATCTGTCAAGTGTATTAGAGCATTATATCAAGAGCTGACTGCTAGGATCAAGGTGAATGGTAGTCTCACAGACCCATTTGGTCTGGGAGGATCTACTAGACAGGGATGTTGTCTCTCTCCAACTCTCTTTGCAATATTCATAAAGCCATTGGCACAGACGATTAGGCAGAACCAGGATACCAGAGGGGTGGAGGTGAATGGTACTGAACATAAGATAGGGCTATTTGCGGATGATGTGGTAGCCTACTTGGAGCGACCAAGTGAATCCTTCCCTGCATTGATGAACCTGTTGGAGGAGTATGGATATTACTCAGGATATAAACTTAATGTTACCAAAACACAGATCTTGGCCATAAACTATACCCCTACACCAGAGTTTTGTAAAGAAATACAAAATGTAATGGAATTCAGAAACAATTAAATATCTGGGAAAGAACATCACGAAGGGAGCGGGGAAGTTATATACTGCCAATTACATTCAGATTAATCAAGAACTCAGACGGGCTATAGAAAGATGGTCAACACTACAATTTGATCTTACTTCAAGGATAGAAATAATTAAGATGAATGTATTACCAAGGCTATTGTACCTCTTCCAAACTCTGCCAGTAATGATACCACCGAAACAGTTTATGGAGTGGGATATGGATATCCAGGTTCATATGGGGGGGTAGGAGGCCAAGAATTAGATTTAGCACCATGCAGCTCCACAAGGACAAAGGGGGCATGGCTGTACCTAAACTACAAGACTACTTCTATGCTGCACAACTCAGGGCTGTAACTTAGTGGTGTAATAAAGAATATGTAGCTAGATGGAAGGATATAGAAATGAAGGTTGAGGCTAGCCCCATACAAATATTAATGACCGATAGGGAATTGTTTAAAAGGGAAGAGAGATTGTTAGACCCAATAACTAAATTCACATTGTGGACTTGGCACTTGGTAGTAAGAAAGTACGGAATAGAGAATGAAACAAGGCCTCTGAGGTGGATAACCCATGACAAGAGATTCAAACCAGGAATAAGTGATTTTGGCTTTGAGAGATGGGCAAATAGGGGTATTACAGCAATATGCACACTATTAGAGAAGGGTAAATTGCAGAGTTTTCAGGCTATAAGGGAGAAATTTGATTTGGAAGCAAATTACCTCTTTCGGTATTTTCAGGTGAGGGATTATTATTTAAGGAAATAAAGTTAAAAGAACCCAAAGAACAGAACATGATTATTACAATAATGATAAATGCATATGAAGGGAGAAAATGTAGAGTGATCTCAGCCCTATACCAAGCTCTAGGGGTCAGTGGGGGTAATTCAACTGTTTATATTAAAGAAAAATGGGAAAAAGAAATTGGAATAGAAATAACAGAAGATGACTGGTATAATGTGTGCAAGGGCCAACACTCAGCCACCAGCTCTAGGATATGGCGAGAATTTGGATGGAAAAACATTATGAGGTATTTCATAACACCAAAGATTAAGGGGAAATACGCACCAGACCAGAAACCATGTTGGAGGTTGTGTGGTCAAATGGAGGCAGACCATACACATGTGTTTTGGAAATGTCAAAAGATGGAAGGATACTGGCAGGGAGTGTGGAGTGTGCTGAGGGGGATATTGGGATATGAGAGACCAAAAACTTGTCTGGTATTATACTTGGGGAACATTCCACAAGAGGAGGTACAAGGAGGAGATAATACCTGGTGAAAGTATTATTAATGGCTAGCAGGAAGGCAATTACAAGGGCCTGGTATAAGGTAGACCCCCCCCTACTAAAGAACAGTGGCTGAGTATTGTGGAGGAGATCTATGACATGGAGAGATTGACACATACCCTGAGAATGCAGGTGGAACAGTTTGAAGGAAAATGGGAGAAATGGAATTAATACAAAAGGGGTGAGGGTGATACCACTACTATTCATAGTAATGACATCTGAACAAGACAGAATTGTTGCATTGTGACTGAATGGAAGGATCTATAAGCTTTGTGTGTTTTTTGTGTGAGTGTTTTGACTTGATTTGTATGGTTTGTTTGCTTATTTTTTGTGTATCATTGTTGGAAAATCAAAATCAAAATAAAATAAAAAAAGATAGGGTTAACTTGTAGAAATATTCCATTTAAATCAATGGAGTGGTTTATGAGGTACACCCTTATATCTGACTGTTAAAGCAAATATCCAATCAGCCAATCATGTAGTAGCAAGTCAATGCATGAAAGGTCAAGAGGTGGTTGAGACCAGTATCAGAATGTGATTTCACTGTGAGTCACTGCAGATTGACAGGGTCATTTGAGTATTTCAGAAAAGTATGATTTCCTGGGATTTCAGTCTGTAAAGTGTACAAAGAAATGTGTGCAAATAATAAAACATCCATGAACTGCAGCAGGCGAAAACAAAAAAATATCAAGTGGAAGGGCTACAGCAGCAGACTAGTTCCCCTCCAGTGGGCTAAGAACAGAACAGTGAGACTACATTGGGATAAGGCTTGAGTGCAGTGACTTTGTGGTGCAGTCATGTGAAAGTGGACCAGAATCTGTTCTGAATGTAATGTACCCTGTTGAATCCATGCAACAAAAATAATGTAGGCTGTTCTGGGTGCAGTGGGGGTCCTACCCAGCACAAGAGAGGTTTAAATAATAAAGTGGCTAATGACTGAAAAAGATTGATGTGATGTTATCTGTATATGTTTGTATGTGATGCAGCTCTGTTAAGACTGAAGGACACAGATGGGATGTGTGCTACGGAGTCTCAGTACGTGAAGGCAGTGTGTTTACCCAATACCACCTTGGCAGATGGAACAGAGTGCAGCATCGCAGGATGGGGTGCAACACCAGACTGTACGATCAAATCTTTTGCTTTATGTTGTTTGTTGTAGCTATTCGGTTTTGAACATTCTGATCATTCATATGCTAGTTTTGTCACACATATTTGCCTCAGATAATTAAGTACTCTTTCTATCAACTGCAGCGGACTTTGGCTCCAGCCAACTAATGGACGCTGATGTGCTCGTGATATCAGACGACCGCTGCTCCGACCGATCAGTCTATGGCAATATATTGGATGAGAGCATGTTCTGTGCCGGCTACCTAGAGGGTGGAATAGACTCCTGTCAGGTAAGTGGGAGTGTTAGTCGACCAACTGGGCGTGTTAGTGTAAGAATTGCAAATGAAAATTCTTCATTTAATGGAGTAAGTACAATAATAATTGTAAATAATTGTAATAATTGTACATGTTCTAAACGTAAAAAAAAAACTCTGAAAAGACAAATCGACTGAAGCTTAAAAACATGAATAGTTCCCCATGTATGTCACCATTGTTGGCCAACCTGCCAGGCAAGCTGAGGTTAGGAACAGACATAACATGGACTTACACTGTGCTGCTAGAAAGACATGAGTGTTGAAAGATGATTCAATTGTTCATGATTTCTGGTTGAGAACAAAAACGGTGACAGAAAAAGGAGAAAAAATGAGTGATGGTGGGAATAAAGACACTGGATGGGCTAGGCTGTTTCAAATGTATTATCTGGGACAGGATGGCAAGGACCCATCAATTGGATAGCAGTCAATGTGCTTAAAAGTGTGATGTCAGTGTGGCTAGCATGACAACATTCCAAACAGTCCTTTTGGAAGTAAGAGATTCTAGAACATGTTTGCCAATAAGGCTTTTAAAAAGCAAAAAAAGCACTACCGACAGAGTTCTAGTGATAAACTTCATAGTCAGGATAGAAATGGCCCTATTACCAAGCAGCCAAAATCTTGAGCAACAGTTGAGTCGGGGGCGAGAAAACTGCCTAATAAAGTGAAGGGGGACTGAAGACACTTAGTGCATATTAACATTCATAGCTGAGGCAACAAGGACATCTTTAAGCAACCCAATATCAAAACGAATCGATACAAATGTCTTAAACTGCTTGGTCCAGGTTGATCCAGGGATCAGAGATTGCTCCTGAACCTCTGAATCACCACCTGTATCCTAAAGACATGACAACAAAGCCAAAGACCTGCTAGTTAATTCATTAATGAGTTAGTTAGTTCAGTAGATTGTACCAGAAAGCACTATTAATAATGCAGTGCTACAGATGCTGTAGATGTGAATGTGTAAACAGCTCCACTCAAATGATAGGGCTCAAATTATATTTAGAAGTTAACCACTGCCTCTCATCATGGGTAGAAATCTCATATCACATTTGGGGGGGGGGAACACCAAAACCTGCTGCTTGTGACATAGTCTTCTAGAGAAAGCTTTTGGCCATTAATGAATAATATAAGATTTTGTGTACCCCATTCAAAAAAAGTAATGTGATCAGGTTTGCAATCTGAAACTGGCCTGCAGAGAAGGCTGTCTATTGACAGGAAACCACTTATCACCCTGAAGATGATGAGGATAATGGATGGATAGATAGATAGGTAGATAGATACATACCTAGTGTCATTGACAAAACCTGTTTTTTTTTATAAACAGCAATACTAAGAAAGGTCAGTAGGTGGCAATGGTAGTCTATGTATGGGTGAAGTTTCATGAGCTTCATCTTGCCCTCAATAGTAAATGGGCTCTATCAACTGTAAAATACTCATTATTTGCAACTTTTGCAAATAATAATCAGAGTGAAGGACATGAGGGGGGGTGAGTGGAGTTAGCTTGTCGGACATTACTTGGTGTATTTAAATCACCTTAAATTGCAGTTGTTTTTGGAAAATAAAGCAGGCTATAGCAGTGATGTCCTTGACTCTGAAATGACGAATTGAAATGTCATTGCACTGACCACACCCATGTTATCCTTTCTTAATCACATTACATTTTTATGCTCGGTTTGAACAAACTGAAATCAAATGAAAGTATAGCTCAACAGCATCGGTGTGTGCCTTGCCTTCTCTTTAAGCTTTGGAAAGGAAAGAAAGGAAATGTGTATTCTTCCCTGTTTTAGTGTCATTATTGTCAGGAGAGTTTGTGATTTTTTCCCCCTTAAAGTCATCTCCCAGGGAGCATAGCACATGATTACACTTTCACTATGCACCACCATATTAGTAGTCATTTTTCACTATGCACCACTATATTAGTAGTCATCTGGCTCCCTGCTGCTATAAGCCTCATGGACCCCTCCCCCCTTGGGTTATTGTTTTAGCGCGCTGACCCTGGTAATGCTAGCAACTTGAGAACAGGGTAAGTATTTCACTTTGCGGGGGCAGTTGTGCTCACCTAAACTGCATTTTGCTCTTGTTGACCAATACACAATTGAAAGGCTTTATCTTGTCTCATAGTGCCATTGTTCTGATAATAATCTTGATTGGTTGTAGGCTGTTACTTACAGAAAGAGAGAGAGTCAAAGAGAGAGAGAGAGAGAGCAGACATTCTTTAAAGGGGGTGACAGAGAGGAGAGAAGTAGAAGAGGTGCAGAAAAGAACTAGAAAGCAAGAGACCTTAATGTCTTAAGAAGGCTGGTTATATACTCTTATCATTATTTCCAACCATTTCCACAAGCCAATCCAGTGGTATTGCTCAGTGTCCTTTGGTCCAACTAATCCCTTGATTGGCCATCTGTTGGGACAGAGGTGTCTTGGAGGCTGATTAGTATGCAGTCAGAGTCATGTGCACATAATTTAGATTGCCATGGATTATATTAACATGGTCAGACTGCTTCCCATCTTGTAACGCTCAATTAAATACTAAACTTCCTCATTCAATGGTATTCTTTATTATTTTCTACATTGAATACATCACAATTATGACACATGTGGAATTATGTAGTTCACAAAAAAACTGTTAAACAAACCAGAATATCTTTTATATATTAGATTTTTCAATGTAGCTACCTTTTGCTTTGATGACATTAGCTCTTGGCATTCTCTCAATCAGCTTCAAATAGTGTCTTATCCTCTCAAATAGGGTCCTATCCTCACATTTCTGCTTATGTGATTTTTGTCATGCCTCCACTTTCTCACATTTTAAATATCTGTAGTCTCTCTTAACCATGTCCACAAAACGTAATAATGAAAGCATGTTCATGTAAGAGGAGTGATTTATTTCAAATAGAAGAAAACTGGTTCACACGCTTGTTAACACTACCCGTCAACTACCAGTTGAGGTTTTCTCTCCTCTTCCAATTGTATTCCTGTTAAGGACTGGGAATTTGTTGAGTGAACCGCTAAAGATGAAAATACTTTAAGCCAAATAAGAGGAGTATCCAGTACAACATATTATAAAAGCATATGTAACCTGTGCATGTCTTCAATGGCATATGAACTGGTTGTGTGGTGTTGTTCAGGAAGAAGTCTGATAGGCCTCAATCCACTTTAAACGTAAGAGAAAAGCTCATAAGAGTCCCCAGATTCCAAAGAAAAAAAAGGGACGGAATCCGAATTCAAATTACAGCTAAATGAATAGCATGCCATTGACTGTTTTAAACTTGCATGTTGTGAAAAAAGTAATGTGAATCTTAAGCCCCATTGCTGTGTCATCTGCACCTGTAGCCCAGATTTAGTTAATTAGTGTGCTTGCCCGAAGGGAAGCACAGTATTGTTATCGTCAAGTTTTCTTTATTTATTTATTTATTCCGTACGTTTTTCTTGCAGCTAACTACTCCTCGCCCGATTGAGCTAGAGACGCCATTCAAACACCAAAACGTCCGGCCCGATCCGGTGCAAGCTGCTAGACTTTTCGTGGCGATACTCTTTGCCACTCCTTTTTTATCCCTCTTTTTCATCCCCTTTTTCTCTCATTGACTAACATGGGGAAGGTTGAGCCATTGTGACGTCACGCACTCTAGCCAACTGACATTAGATCAGTTGACATAGGAGAAGCTCTCTTAAATGCCAGAAGTGGTTAGATAGAGAGTGCAAAATATTAAAACGAATGTAGTGGCAACAGTTTCAGGTACAGTTTATACACCCGCTCTAACAGTGTTAACCAGTATGTGAGTAACGTGGGTTTTATTAAGGCATAGCGTGTGTAATGTGTAGCTATTTCATTCCGTTTGTTAACCTTTCCGGCTGTCTGTATACCAGCAGCAGAGCGGAGCATTTCACTCCCCTGCAATCTCGGAATGAAATAGCTACACAATACACACGCTATGCTTTAATAAAATTCACGTTTTACGAGACACCAACTGAGGCACAACCGACAAGTCTTACCATTGAAGATCTTTGACGTTCGGTCTGAAACTTCATCCAGCCATCCAGGTTAATCCAAGTTGTTATGGAGAACGACAGTTGCATCAATCATATTTCATTAAAACTTCACACTTCTTACATTGGACATATCCACCAGCCTAATTAGAATCTGCATTGTCTACTGAGCAGAAAATTCTCCATACAGTAGATTTCCCTTCGTTTAGTATCATTTTAAACTTTCCAGATGACTGTATTGCCCTCGCTCGTCAAGTGATACGTGTCCAGAAACAAGGCTCCTTTGACTGGATAGCCAGAGCTAGCATAACTGCCATTGAAATCCAATGGTAATGCTACCTAGCTAGGTATGCTAATTGTCGGTATCCATCATTAACTCGTTAATCGTTAACCATCATGTCACTGGCTTTAATTTAAGAATGGCATGTTAGTAGTACATTTAGTAGTACATTTAATATCAGTACACTTGATTCATTACTGCTGATGTGTTACTTATATTTGTTACTTATTAGCAGCTAGCTACCTAGCTAGCCACTGTGTTCCGATGTGTTTTCAGTTAGCGTTAGCGGCAAGCTAGCTGCTGTAATAGTTGAGTTGAGCTTCAGTTAAGACGCTGCGTACCGTACTTCATCATCACATTCGATTATTTATTACAAACAAATTCGAATTCAGCTGTAGGCATGAGATCTGTATCTTGGAGACTAATTGCATCCACAATGTAAGTACTGCAAGCTAGACTACTATGCAGTTGACACAACACAGGAGGTCCCTGGGCCTGAGAAGGGAAGGGAATGAGTTTAATGTGGCTATAATATGGAATTTTAAATGTGCCTAAAACTAGACTAAATTGTAATGAGTTTTCGAAAACTAGACTGAAACTAAGAAGGATAACTATGACTAAATGTGACTAAAACTAATATGCATTTTTGTCTTAAGACTGAATCTAAAAATAGCTGCCAAAATGAACACTGAGATAGGGGACCCCTTAATCTGCAATTCATGGTTGCTAGCTCTAATCAGATGTACTACCTAGGCTTATAAGAGAAGACTAACTTTGTATGGCAATGAACACCAATAACTAGAACTAATTTGACAGACTATAAACCAATGTGATACACGTGCTCTCTATCTATACAGTAAAAGTGTTGCTTACGTTTGATACTACACCTACAGACTAACTCTAACTGCATTAAGTCTAACAGGCCTATCTTACAATAAACTTTAAGTAAAGCTGGCTATGTAACCGCATTCATTCTAATATTGTTGCAGAGATGTTTCCTTTTACCAAGATAGCAATTTCAACAATTCACTTAGCTCAGTAAGTCAGTATAACGAAACTCTGAGATACCCTCATATGTCTAAACGTCAGTGGAGCCAAAATATAATGGTTGAGCTTGGTTGCTTGCTAAAATATATTGGAAGAAGGCCCCACTACACTGATTGAGTAGATGTAA
This sequence comes from Sprattus sprattus, assembly GCF_963457725.1. Lineage (NCBI taxonomy): Eukaryota > Metazoa > Chordata > Actinopteri > Clupeiformes > Clupeidae > Sprattus > Sprattus sprattus. The sequence goes on from NC_137910.1 coordinate 31,699,004, forward strand.
ATACATGTTAATTCATAGGCACTTGTTCTCTCTGTCACAGAGCAAGCACACTCTCGCAGTTCGTTCACGAAACGCATTCTAGTTTGTGCATATTAGCTTAAACCTGGTGTTAATACGGCAATCTATTGTGAAATTAAACACAGCCAGGATATATGTTATGAAATACATAGCCCCAATCTATTAGCGTATTTTAACATTACATTATAGCCTACATAAATGGCCATCGACAACCTTTTAACATTCATGTTTAACAAAATTAAAAGTGTATTTGTTTATTTGTTAAAAAATTCACTCGTGCACTTAAGTCTGGCATACACACACGACCCACTCATCTCTGAGACTGGCTACCCTCATCCTCATGTGCTGAGTCAAAGGATCTGGCATCTAAAACAGAAAACAAAGAAGCAAAAAAAAGTTTTGGAACAAGTGGAATTGTAACTTTGTAGTAACCTTGAGTGGGTAGCTTTTGTCTGAAGATGCCAATGATATAGGACACGTCATCAACCATCTTTTCTGCAGGCCTTCTGTTTGTTTCACTTAACAAGAAAAAACTCAAAATTGTCTTCACCCTGTTTGACCAACACAACGACACTGTTACAGCTATATTAATTATTTAATACAAATGTATTATGAATATTTGTACACATGCATATACAGTGCAATTGGTTGTAGGCTATTCATATTACACTTTTAATAATAGCATATTGATATTGGTGTGAATGTAATCAAATGTCATTAAATGGCATTCTTGCATCTTGTCTCTGTATCGTAGTTCCAGTTTCCAGGTGGTTCAACAGTGCATCAGCTGAGCCAAGCCTCTTTTTACACAGCAATCAATGCCAAATGCTAACTGACAGTGCAATTGCCCCCTAGATATTGGTATTGCTCTTCCTGATGCCCACACCACATGGTGCACAAACCATAGACTTAAGTCAAGGGTAGATGCACACAGCTCCTTTTGTTGCTTAAGCTCATGGGATAATCAATGTGATACTGCAGGTCTTCAGTACGACTTCTGTGCTACATTGTGATTTTGTTAAGTTTCAATGTATTTTAGAACTTAAATTAAAAAAAGCATTATCTGCATATACTGCATATCTGCAGACTGTCCCATTTTATATGGAGGACCAAACCTGCCATATTTACAAATGAATGAATAAATAAATAAATGTCCACATCCATGCATTTAGTCAGAAATAAATGGATAAATGTATTAATTAATGCACAATTGTCAATCAATAGTTACTTATAATTTACATTTACGTATGTATTTATTTATTCATTCATATATTTATTCATTCATTCATTCATTTATATATTCATTCATTTATTCATTAATTCATTTATTCAGTCATTCATTCGTTGTTCCCACTATGATAATGAGAGGAGGCCAGTAGGCGTGGAAACTGTCTGAGCTATCCTCCTAGCTACTAGCGATAGCAAACGCCAGCTATTTGCTAGGAGCTCAACACACTACATCAATGTTGAACAAAACGTCCCAAAAGGCCATTCATAACTTTTTATATTTAAATCTTTGTAGAATTTTGTGAATGGGAAGCCTACTCGTGTCCCATGGTATGCATAAAGCACAACCTGAGAGCAATAACATGGCGATCTGATACAAAGCCATAGCATTAAATCAGTATCATCAAGGCTCTGGATTGATCGCAAAAGGTCTGAACGTCAGTTTCCACGTCAGTTTCCACACCTACTGGCCTCCTCTCATTATCATATTGGGAACAACGAATGAATGAATAAATAAATAAATAAATGAATGAATGAATAAATTAATGAATAAATAAATTAATGAATGAATGAATACATATATGAATGAATAAATAAATGCATACGTAAATGTTAATTATAAGTAACTATTGATTGACAATTGTGCATTAATTAATACATTTATCCATTTATTTCTGTCTAAATGCATGGATGTGGACATTTATTTATTTATTCATTCATTTGTAAATATGGCAGGTTTGGTCCTCCATAATTGTATAGTGTAGTGTAAAGTCCTTAAAGAGAAATATAAAACATCTTTTAATTCCAGTCTATTTCAATGGCTTTATAATGCTTTTAAAACTCTATTATTTAATTCCAGTCTATTTCAATGGCTTTATAATGCTTTTAAAACTCTATTATTTAATTCCAGTCTATTTCAATGGCTTTATAATGCTTTTAAAACTCTATTATTTAATTCCAGTCTATTTCAATGGCTTTATAATGCTTTTAAAACTCTATTATTTTAAACTAAATGACAATACACAGTAAACTTCCTTCTTTTGATTTTTACTTGTAAGATATGATACAAATATATATTTATATATATATTTATTCTCTATATATATATATATATATATTTATTCTATGGCATGCCGTTCAGGAAATTAACATTTGAATATATATATACAAAAGTCTGAATATATATACAAAACTCTGAATATATATACAAAAGTCTGAATATATATACAAAAGTCTGGATATATATATACAAAAGTCTGAATATATATACAAAACTCTGAATATATATACAGAAGTCTGAATATATATACAAAACTCTGAATATATATACAAAACTCTGAATATATGTATACAAAAGTCTGAATATATATACAAAACTCTGAATATATATACAAAAGTCTGAATATATATACAAAACGAAGTCTGAATATATATATACAAAACAAAGTCTGAATATATATACAAAACGAAGTCTGAATATATATACAAAACTCTGAACTCTGAAGCGCTCAATCCGTCTTTGTCCACCATATTGGATTGAGCGCTTCCTATTAAATCAATGGTACCAAAATGTTTGTGATTACGTATTTTCTGCTTCATGAAACTCTGTTTTTCTGTTATATTGTTCAATTTTGACATTGATTTCTCACTAGAAATGCAATAATAACACGTTTATTTTACACCGTTTGTCTTCACGAAGGATATTTTTAGAGGCAGGTTCCCCATTGATTTGACTGGGGTCTTGTCAAAACCTTCGTAATTCCTTGTTTTCTGCTTCATGAAATACTGTTATTCTGTTCATATGGTAGGGTGACCAGACGTGCTCTTTTTCGGACATGTCCTCTTTTTGAGACCTAAAAAATACGTCCGGCAGGGATTCCCAAATCGTCCGGGATTTTGCCTCGTCGGGTGCTTCACAAAATGTCATTTTTGCGAGTACGTAAGGGTAGACCATGTTCTAGAAACACACCCGCGACCGATGACTAATTATGGTGTTTTGAAGTACCTTATGGTATTTATACCCTTGGAATGGCCAACCTATCTAGGTCATGGTGATTATTATTTTGTAGAAGGGAAATGGTCAGTAGCAATCTATAACACAATTATATGCTTATCCTACATAAACTATGGAAACTATTAAAAAAATACCTATTCAATTCAATGAATAATGTCTTATTTTCATTGGTATATGCAATGAGGATTTCTGGGTAATCATTTTTTGTCCAATGTCAAGTCCCTATTTGATCATGTGACGAGAGGATACGATGTAGGCTATCCCATTTAAACGTAAAAATGTCCTTCGTTAAGTCAAACGATGCAAAATGAACGTGTTATTATTATTATTGCATTTTTAGCGAGAAATCAATGTTTAATAAATTTTAGCCATATAACAGAAAAAAAAGTATTTCATGAAGCAGAAAACAAGGAAGTACGAAGGTTTTGACAAGACCCCAGTCAAGTGAATGGAGAAATTGCCTCTAAAAATATCCTTGGTGAAGTCAAACGGTGTAAAATAAACGTGTTATTATTGCATTTCTAGTGAGAAATCAATGTCAAAATTGAACAATACAACAGAAATACAGTATTTCATAAAGCAGAAAATACGTAATTATAAACATTTTGGTACCATTAATTTAATAGGAAACGCTCAATCCAATATGGCGGACAAAGACGGATTGAGCGCTTCAGAGTTCAGAGTTTTGTATATATATTCAGACTTCGTTTTGTATATATATTCAGACTTCGTTTTGTATATATATTCAGACTTTTGTATATATATTCAGAGTTTTGTATATATATTCAGACTTTTGTATATATATTCAGAGTTTTGTATATATATTCAGACTTTTGTATATATATTCAGAGTTTTGTATATATATTCAGACTTTTGTATATATATATCCAGTCTTTTGTATATATATTCAGAGGTTTGTATATATATTCAGACTTTTGTATATATATTCAGAGTTTTGTATATATATTCAGACTTTTGTATATATATATTCAAATGTTAATTTCCTGAACGGCATGCCATATTATTCTCTATAACTGAATATATTTAACAGCTAAATCTTGTTCCCCGACTGGTTGTGTTCCATTTGCAGGGTGACTCTGGAGGGCCCTTGACATGTGAGAAGGAGGCAACCCACTTCCTGTATGGCTTGGTGAGCTGGGGGGACAGCTGTGGGAAAGCAAACAAGCCAGGAGTTTACACTAATGTCTTCCATTTCATTGATTGGATTGCTTCAAAAACGGGTGCCCTATTTTAAATATATGCAAAAGCAAAATGTGTGAGATTGCAATTTACTTTTAGAAATCATCTGAATGCAATGTTGTATTTGTAGAGAAATATATAGCAGTTAATCTTCTTCACTGAAGTAATAAAACTACTCATTAAAAAAAAAACGTTATTCTGTGCATTCCGTCAGAAGCTATGATAGGCTCAATAAACCATAGGCTTTCTTTATCTTTACCATAATAGCAGAAGCCTCCAGTACATCTGAATGGAGCCTAATGTAACAGAACCCTGACTGGTTTTGGGGGCATGATATCTAGATTCTGGAGCATGATTATACTATCCTAGTAAAAAAAAAAAATCTAAATCAGTACTGTTTGAAGTATCTAAAATCCACATTAAAGAGGTCGATATTGTATCAGAGTATGCATTTGTGCCACTGTAGTATTTTTTTTATCAAATACTCAATACCAATTGGTTTGGTCACCCTAAACAAAATTGTTGGCTATGGATCAGTTTTACCAAATAGATGCAGCGACTCAGGAGCGGAGCCTATTCCTGAACAACAGCACAGGGACCACACTAGTGGTCGCGGGGTAGAGTATAGGGGAACATCAGTTTGAAGGCACACTGAAATCAGTCAAGAAGGTGCATTAGTGGAGTCTGGATCTGGCAGAGCCTGCCAGGTTGGGATGGCATGAAGACTTTATTTTTTTTTTAAACATTTTATCAATTCCAATTTTTTTATTTAATGCCAACCTTCAACTTAAAGCAGCACAACGGAACAATAGCTATTTGCTAAAGGTATGCTAGCAGCTAAAACTAACGAAATCTCTTGAAATGTGCTGACTTTGACATTATGACAAACTAGTTACTCAACGACTGTCCTTACACTGTCAAACATCAATTAATTGCAACATAAGACAAAGCAAGACGGCAAATAAGCTACTTACTAGATCGGCAGAAAATAAACAAGTCAGGTTGGCGGGCTGCGGCAGGCAAAACTACAGAACGCAGTTATATGCCTATGGACCCTGCTATCGCAATGGCACGGACGTGATTCTCCATATTAAAAGTCATTGTAGCGCCCCAATTTTTTTTTAAGCTGTTATTTTAAGGTTAAACTGCTTATCCTAACCCTAATCCTGAAGTATAATTGTTGCATATTGGGGCTTTAAACTGAAAAATAGAACATTCGCATTGAAACAGTTGAACTGAAATTAACTTTGGCCACTGAAAATTTGTTTTGATGGTTTTTTGTTTAGTCTGAATGTGCTTTTTCAATTACAATATTTTCTTGGTCTTATTGGTGCAGTTTTTTTTTACGCTGCAAGTCTTTTTTGATGTCAGTACAATGTCATCTTACTGTCTCGCTTTGGCATGGAAGGGGAGTTTGATGGGAGGGACAAGAAATACATAATTTGCTTAGATCCAGTGGGCAACGCATCTTGGATGTGTGGGGAAAAGGAGACAAAATCTCATAGCCATACAGTTCAATGGGACTAGGGGACTTATCGTCCACAAAGAATCTGCATTTATAATATAACACCTGATGAAAAACTTCTATACCTAGCCCAGGGGTCGGGAACCTTTTTTGCCTGGAGAGCCACTTTTAACATTTTTTTTTTTTTGTAATCTTAGAAGAGCCACAAAGACGCTTTCAAGAAAAAGTTTGGATATTTAACAAACAGTGACATTTATTAAACAGTTTTAATACATTTTCTACTAGTTTGAAAGTTATGTGACTACTTGAAATGGAAAGGGGAATGACACAAGTGAGCAACGTAACAACGACATTAAGTTAACAACGTTAACAACACAAAACTCGAAACTCGAATTAAACATTAGGCCTATCAGAAATTAATGCGACTTCTGGTGCTGCATGGACTTGCTGATGGCCTTGAAGTCTGGCTCATATTTGGTGAGGTTAAGCTTCATGCATGCGTTGAGGCTTTCATCATTCAAACGCGAGCGCAGGTTTGTCTTTATGTTTTTCATGTGTGAGAAAGACTTCTCACACGTATAGGTGGAACCGAACATTGTTAACACAGCAATGCTAACACGGCGCAATGTGCGAAATTAAATGGGCAGTTCATTCCAAGTGTTCAGGGTCAGTTGGTCTTCGGATGGAAGCTTTCCCATGTCCGTCCACCTGTGTTCGCTGGCAAGCTGCGCTCGCTGCCGTGCGATCCCCTCCAGCTGATCGTTCAATGACTTGAACTTGCCCATCCAGATGTCAGACGAGGTCAGGTCGGCAACCTCCATTTCAAAATCGCCGATGGACACACCAGGGATGCACGATAAGTGTGCCTCGTCCACTGCGGACTCATGTGGGTGGGTGATGAATTTAAACAGACTGCTGCGCTCACGAAACTCTCCAAAGCGCGATTTGAACGTCACCAGAAGTTCGGAGGTGAAGCCAGCCAGCTGTTGCAGCTGTTGCTGTTGCTGACGTTGCTCGTGGTCACTCGTTAAGCATGCCTCCCTGAGTCTTTCGAAGTGCAGGAGACGGCCAGTTTCAAGATCCTTAATAAACACCTCCAGTTTCTTTTCAAAGGCAAACACAGCCTGCTGGAGCGACAAGACTGTGTTGCCAATACCTTGCATTTTCACATTGAGCTGGTTGAGGTGCTCACTGATGTCCACAAGGTAGTACAATTTCAGGAGCCACTCTGTGTCATAGAGCTCAGGACGCTCAGCATTTTTCATCTTCAGAAAAGTTCTGATTTCATCAAGACAGGACGCAAAACGGCTGAGCACCTTCCCCCTTGACAACCAACGCACATTGCTGTGCAGAATCAGTCCAGGGTAATGACTTTCCACCTCGGCCAGCAGTGCTTTGAACTCGCGAGCATTAAGAGCTCGGGCCACGATGAAATTAACGACACTAACCACCAGTCCCATCACCTCATTTAGCTGCTTGCCACACAGTTGGGCACCTGGTGTATAATGCAATGGAAGTTAAGGATGCATCTTCCCTCGTGTTGACGCAAAAGAGTCACAAAACCTTTATGTTTCCCTTTATGTTTATGTCAGTGCACACAGAGATGAGTTTGTTGAGAGGCACATTCTTATCTTTCACAAAATCCATGAACGATTTGAATATGTCCTCCCCTCGTGTGCATCCCTTCATTGGCAAAACTGCCAGATTCTCCTCCCGTAATACGTCACCAGCAGCATACCTGGCCATGATGCTAAGCTGGGCTATATGGCCAACATCTGTTGACTCGTCGAGGGCTAGTGAAAAATATTCACTTGTATTTATGTCCTTTATCTGTGTCTCCTCCACCTGATTTGCCATCAAAATCGTGCGGTCATGGACTGTTCTAGCAGAGAGTGGCATGTCTTTAATTCTTTTGACAATTTTGTCCTTGTTGGGAAAGTCATCGAACAGTTCATTAGCCACGTCCAGCATTAGATTTTTGGCATACTCGCCATCTGTAAATGGCTTTCCATTTTTTACTATTGCCAATGCACCCACGAAGCTAGCAGAGGTGCCATCTCCCTGGGTGGTCCAAGCACGGAGTTGCTGTTGGCCCACCTGTACCTTTTTCAGAAGCTCTTGGCAGGCCTTGCGTCGGCTATCTCCCGCAGGATATTTAGCTGCAAATTGTGCATGGTGGGTGTCGAAGTGGCGTTTAATATTGGATCGTTTCATTGACGCAATTTTGTCGTTACATATCAAACAAGTCGCAGTCCCAGCTCTGTCCACGAACGCGAACTCGTCTGTCCACTCAGGCTGAAAGAAGCGGACGCTCTCTTCGGTCTTTTTCCTTTTAGACATTTTTCTCTAGCCTATCTAGCTCACATCAACTTTCACAATGAAATATGTCTCTTTGACGGAAATGGAGGGGAATCTGTGATTTTGTTTAATAAACATTGCAACCAGCCGCGAATGTAACAACATTGTGCAGCCTATGGTCACGGAGTCAAGTGAGGTGGAAAGTTGAATTAAATCACTCAGATATACCTACGTATTTGCCACAAAGAATTGCAATTTTAATTTAAGTAGTATTGTCTGTTATTTAAGCGTTCTAGGCCTATAGGCTGATCCCTTGATTACACGTTTTTTCTCTCCGTATTTTTCTCCAACCCATTTCTTCCGAGAGCCACGGCCGTCACCAAAAGAGCCAGTGGTGGTTCGCGAGCCATAGGTTCCCGACCCATGACCTAGCCCAACACTTTAAGGATGGATTCCCGATATTGTTTATTCTTGGTGAAAGATTGCCTTCATTTCATGCTAAATGCCCTTTACTCCTCTATCTAACATTAGCTACCGTTAGCTTGTTATGGATACGTGAAGGTAACGTTACAATGTAAAGCCTTAACTTGAGTACACCTACTCACATCAAAATGGTGAACACTAGGGGTGCAACGGATCAAAAAACTCACGGTTCGGATCGTTCCTCGGATCAGAGTCACGGATCGGATCATTTTTCGGATCAGCAAAAAAAATAAATAAATAAAATAGACAAGACAAATAAACATGTGGAGGAAGGGTCTGCTTAAATGCCGCGTCGATGAGCGGTTGTTGAGCCGCTTTCGGTTTCACTCCTGTCAGTGAAACACAGTGCCTACACACCGTCACGGTTTTATCCACCAACCTCTTTCCTTCTGCATTCAATTTGACAGGGGAGCCAAAATGCTCCCAAACAGGGGATGTGGGGCGTTGAAGTTTTTCTGTTCCTCCGCTCGCCATGACCACGCTGCGTTGCAGGTTTTTCTTTATGTTAGCAATCGCTATGTCAGCTACGTGTTACGTCTGTGTGGTAACCTAGGCGACAGGTTTGTGTAGCAGCGCAAGTATATGGAAACAGACGTAGCACTAGAGGCAGCAGTTATCGTTACAGTACTCACCGAAGTCTAGCCTACTTTTATTTTCCATGCCCACTGTTCTACATGTTGTACGCTGAGGACAATAAATCACAACGAGCCATAGGACTGTTTGCTTATTGAAAAGGAACTGTTGCAGACTTTTACCCGCGTGTTAAGTAGCTCTGTCCCTGGAACTAGCAGGAATGGTTACGGCTGTGTGTGGACTGAACATGCGCACAATTTTTAATTTTTTTTCATAAATCAATCCGCGGATCATGCGTGTGCCGAACCGAAATAGATGATCCGAACGGATCACGGATCAATGATGATCCGTTGCACCCCTAGTGAACACAAGACATTGTTTCGGTGCACTTAAAATTGACAATGGCTAGATAAATATAACTATACCCTTAAGTCATCTTTATTAGCTAACTTCTTGCTATCAGATGGGTAACACCAGTTAACTTGTATACTAGTGGCAACAGTTGCTAAGGGAAGTCATTCTACTCACAGTGCCATAGAAGTTGTCTCAAATTGTTAAAGATGGTAAAATAAGTGGATTTAATTGAAACCAATCCAATTCTATTGACCTAACTCTCAAGAAATAGAACCGTGTTGTAAACATTGGCGTTGTTGTGAATCAGACACTGCCAGCCAGTGGTTCTAAAGTCTGGTGTCTCTATTGCTTGCCAAATGTATTTGCAGGGATTTTTGAATCATAGCCATGTAGACATAAAATCTGTAGTTTCTGTCAAACTAACAGTGCACTCACACAGCTGCGGAAAAAAATAGACCACTTCAAAATTATCAGTTTCTCTGGTTTTACTATGTATGGGTATGTGTTAAAGTAAAATGAACATTTTAGTTTTATCCTTTAACCTACTGACAACATTCCTACCACATTTCAAATAAAAATATTGTCATTTAGAGCATTTATTTGCAGAAAAATGACAATTGGTCAAAATATCAAAAAAGATGCAGTGTTTTCAGATCTTGAATAATCAGTGTTGGGCAAGTTACTGAAAATTAGTACTTAGTTACATTTACTAGTTACTTCTTTTAAAGGTAATTGAATTACTTCCCAGTTACTGTATATCAAAAGTAATTAGTTACTAGGGAAATTGACTTTTAAGTTACTTTTATATCTGCGTTTAATGTAATGAATATGAACAGTACTGAACAGTCAAACACAATAAACATATATTTTTTTTGTACCTATTTATTTTAAACAACAGGGCAACATGCCTTCAAATCAAGCTGTAGTACAAAAGTCACTTTTTTAACACTTAACTTAATACAAAATAACTGTCTCAGTCATTTAACAGTGTTTTTTTTTTTTTACTACATTAGGCCCAGTGAAGTTAAAGTGATTGGCTTACAGTATTAACACCATATAAAAAGTAGGGGGATACAAAATAATCAATTAGTGGTTCAGTTCACCAAATACCCTGAAACACCCACCCATTCACAATATGCTAAATATATAATTAGAATAATATCTTTCTAATACATCCTAATCGCTGGCATGTAAAATACGACATTGTACTAAAATGCGGTTGGCCAAACCATTTATCTTGTCCCCATAGCCACAACAGGGAATCCTCACCCTGATCAAGGTAGGAACTGTATATAAGTTCCCTCTGGTCCCTGTGGCGCTTCTTTCGCCGTTGCCCCGACAGCCAAGATGAGGACAGGAACACCCTAAACAGTTGGTAATAGATTCCACGCGTTTTCTTGTTAAACAATAAATGTTGGAAACCACGATCGGTGTCCTAGCCTTCTTTCCATATGTATGCGCAATTGTATACAAGTTCAATGAATGTGTGTTAGCGGCCGTGGAGAATGGAAGAAATAACTGCGGTTGTATATCCCTGTGTGCGTGCGTGATTGTATGCAAGTGCAATGTGTGTGTGTGTGTGTGTGTTAGCGGTCCTGGAAAATGGGAGAAACAGTTGCGTATGTACAGCCTTGTGCGTGTGTGTGCATGCGTGCGTGATTGTATGCAGGTGCAATATGTGTGTGTGTGTGTGTGTGTGTAAGCGGTCGTGGATCTGGGTAGCAGAGTGTCTTTCATGTGCGGTCGCATTGGTCCTGCGACGTCAGTTCAGAAGAAGCTAAAGTAGGTCACTCTTGTGTTCTTGTCATGAATTACAGTAACGCGTTACTTAGTTACTAGCTAATAGCTTTAAGTTAATAGCGTTTACGCACGTATTAATAGCGTTTATGCGTCTCAAAGTGGCGTTTACGCATCTCATAGTTCTCTGCGCCTTGTATTCTGCCGTTGTAATAATCCGAAATACATTTGGTTTCATTTTAAATCACCTTAGACTAAATTTCATATTGTTGAACATATGAACGCTGTATTCTGAATAATTTTGATCTGCACTGTATTATGGTCTGTGACCCTCCAATCAGTGCCTTGCGGCTGCGGCGACACCAATAAAGATCCAGGAAGTATGTAAACACATACACGTTGTGGATAAGCCTTTTCGAAATGGATTCATTAGCCATGGATATCAGGCGATTTTTGAAAAGACCATTTAGTGCTTTCACTCACACAGATGCCCGCAAAAGCCCTCAAGATCAAAGTAAGACTGAAAAAGATCAATTCACATTTTTTTAACGTTGCTTTGGTTCGCACAACATCGCATTAAGACAGGGACACACGCTTTTAATAACGTGCTTTCAAATACGATAATGCAGGTAACAAGGCAGCCTTCCCGGTTCAATATAAATACGCCTAATAAAACGTAAATTCTTTCAGCAATTGAAGATGCATGAGTAATTATCCTCACGCATATCACGCTAATTCATTGAAAATTGTAGACAGATTCTTTGCAAGCCAGTTAGACATAGCTAAGTGAAATGTTTTAGCTTAGCTATAGAATCTTCCATTTTCGCAGTCATGCGCTATGTTCCATTTTCCCTACCTACCGTACCTAGCGTACCTATACTTATATGCATAACAGTACACACTCACTAGGTACGCAGATTCTCAGCAGGTGAGTGCTGTTCCAAATCTAATACTCCGTGGTGCACTTACCGGAAATTACGATCGCGACAAGCCCCGCGTTCGTCTTTTTCGAGCTGAGCGGCTCTGCCTGGGTCCGCCTCTTCCGCTACGTTGACAAGATGGCGGCCGTTGAGTGTGGAAAGTGTACCCTGGTTCCACACTCAGCGTTTTGACCGTTATGAGTACAGATACGGGTCCTTTGGGTATACTTCTTTTCGACGCGGAAATGGGAAAGGGGAAAACGGAACACCCTACATACTCAAACTAAGGATGGTAGGTACGGAGGGTATGGACAACGGAACAGAGCGATGGTCAAATATAAGTGTTGAAGAAGAGCCTACATGAGTGTTCAATCCAACACAGTATATGAAGTCCTGGCTGGTGAAGCACAGGATAGGCAGAACACGCCCATTCTCCAATGGTTAAAGAACAGGGGAAGTGTTTAATTGCAGCATTGTTTCTTTTTATATTATACTTTTCAGCTGTAACACCCTGGGCCTGTTTCCAGAGGCCTTCATTTTGTATTTAGGTCCTATAGACGTTCTTTCTTTAGTCTCCCCCACAACCCCCTTCGTTTTTGTGAGACCTTCTTTTCTTAACTGTTTTCTTGACATTTTATCACCTACAAACTCCAAACACATCTATTCACTGTCATTGATTTAATATGACTTTAACTGATAACATAATGGAATATAGCCAGGTCAGCCTAACAGAGTTGCGACGCTTTGTGTTGCGTTGCTTCGCGCCGTGTTTCATCGGGTAGCTCGGCTTTGTTTGATGGCTTGTGACCATCCATCTTCCACTTGATCACATTCCAGAGATTTTTAATGAGATTCAGTTCTGGGAATTGGTTTGGCCATGACAGGGTCCTGATCTGGTGGTCCTTCATCCACACCTTCACTGACCTGGCTGTGTGGCATGGAGCATTGTTCTGCTGGAAATACTACTCCTCAGAGTTAGAGAACATTGTCAGAGCATAAGGAAGCAAGTTTTTCTTCCAGGACAACGTTGTACGTTGCCTGGCTGAGGTTTTCAAAAGACCATAAGGATTGAACCAAAGAGGACTGGAGGTCATCTGCTCTGATGAGTCCAATTTTCAGCTTTGCCCAACACATGATTGTCTGATGGTTACACGGAGACCTGGAGAGGCCTACAAGCTATAGTGTCTTGCACCTACTGTGAAACTTGGTGGAGGATCGGTGATGATCTGGGGGTGCTTCAGCAAGGCTGGAATCGGGCAGATTTGTCTTTGTGAAGGACGCACAAATCAAGCCAGGTACAAAGTTGTCCTGGAAGAAAACTTGCTTCCTTTTGCTTTGACAATGTTCCCCAACTCTGAGGAGAGTTTTTTCCAGAAGGACAATGCTCCATGCCACACAACCAGGTACTCATTGTGAACCATTTGAGTGCAGATTGGCACACCACAATGTTGGCAATAGTGCTCTGTTTTCTTGTTTCCAGCCGCCACTGCATAGGACGGATAACAATAGCTAACATCAAGGACACTGTATAAGCTAAATTAGAAATGATAATTCATGCATGGCTCATGCTGTATGAGGTTTAGATGTCTACAACAGTTTTTTCTATGGTATATTTGCAGGAATTAACTTCAACTTCTGCCTCTTCTGAAGTAGAAACAAGACAGACTGGAGGAAGAGGTCAGAGAAGCAGACGAGATAGAGTAAGGGGGGTGGGAGGGAGAGGTGTTAGGGTCAGTAAAGATATTCAACCAAATGACCTAAGGACAGAGAAGAACAGCTGAAATGCAGTCTTGTTTATTTGTCAACAATCCCCCATGAAACTATTAATAAGATGCATTTTTTGGCCAAAGTAAAACAATGTTGTAGACAAAAGTCCATTCCCTGACCGTACCCCAAAAAGACTTACTACTGGACAAGGTGATGATAAGACTACCAGGCCTGGTATTTGACGTGTTGACATCATTGGAAGTTCCCCAAAGTGCAGTGGGCCTGTCCAATGTTTTGGGGGGTGTTAATCATGCAGACATTAATAGCCGTGATGATGATGAGTCTGCATATAGACAGGAGGTTGAACAGCTGGCCCTGTGGTGCGGTCGCAACAATCTGGAGCTTAACACGCTCAAAACTGTGGAGATGACAGTGGACTTCAGGAGGAGGACCCCAGCACTGCCCCCCCTCACCATATTCAACAGTACTGTGTTGGCTGTGGAATCCTTCAAGTTCCTGGGATCCACAATCTCCCGAGACCTGAAGTGGGAAATCAACATCAACACCATCATTAAGAAGGCCCAGCAGAGGATGTACTTCCTGCGCCAGCTTAGGAAGTACAACCTGCCTCAGGAGCTGTTGATCCTTTTCTACACAGCGGTCATTGAGTCTGTTCTTTGCACATCCATCACTGTATGGTTTGGATCCGCAACCAAACTGGACAAGAACAGACTTCAACGGACTCTCAGGACTGCAGAAAGGATCATTGATGCCAACCTGCCCACCATTCAAGACCTGTTCACATCCAGAGTTAAGAAGCGGCAGGAAAAATAACTGCAGACCCCTCTCACCCTGGACACAAGATGTTCCAACTCCTCCCCTCTGGTAGGCGCTACAGATCTCTGTTCGCCAAAACCTCCAGAAACAAAAACAGTTTCTTCCCTCTTGCTGTCTCTCTCCTGAACAGCTAACCCTCTGTGCACTGTAACAAAAAATAAAAAATAAAAAATAACTCATTGTACAATTACCCCTGCAACCATATCTATTTATTCCACCCTTCCTATATAACTGTCATACTCATACCATATTGTATTTTATTTATTCCTGCTCTTCCTGGACTCTCCACTTTGCACTATTGTTGTATATATTTTTTAAGACTTGTTGACCATTGCACTGTTGTATTGTTTTTTGCACTGCTGTATTGTTTTGCACTGCTGTATTGTTTTGCACTGTTGTATTGTTTTGTGTTGTGATGTATGTATATTTGTGTAATATGTGTAAGCACACCTGAGAGCCACTGCACCAAGACAAATTCCTTGTTTGTGCACTGCAAACTAACTTGGCCAATAAAAGCTGATTCTGATTCTGATTCTGATAGCAAGATTAACAGGTCAATAACCAATCACGATGCTATGAATTGCTGACCGCTGTGTAGATTCACTGCTGTTTACCTTGTAGGTAGTAACATTAGATAGAGGCCATTCTCCATTTTACAAGTCAGTGTACCACCACCAAAATGATTTTGAAGCTGTTATTTGAAGGTAAAATAGTTCCATAATGTTACTTTAATGCTTGCCAATGGGCCTGTCCAATGTTTTGGGGGGTGTTAATCATGCAGACATTTATAGCAAGATTGACAGGTCAATAACCAATTACGCTGCTATGAATTGCTGACCGCTGTGCAGATTCACTGCTGTTTACCTTGTAGGTAGTAACATTAGATAGTTGGCTCAGACGCCTCACAAATCACCCCACACCTCAATTTTTTTGTTTCAATAACAGGATTTTGACATTTTACAGGTACAGGTGTAGTTGGGCTCCTTCAATACGTATACACTCCAGCACTCGTAGAAGTATGTGTATGTATTGAAATATGGCAAATACAAGCATTTGCATGACTATAGGGGCATACCTACCCCAATAAGCGCTTGTCAAGAATGACTGCAGCAAGTGCCTGGTGAACTGCTGTACCTGTAACCACATGGTATGGCAGTGGCACAGAGGCCATTCTCCATTTTACAAGTCAGTGTACCACCACCAAAATGATTTTGAAGCTGTTATTTGAAGGTAAAATAGTTCCATAATAGGGATGTGCATCTCATCACTGAGGAAGATGCGATACACATTTCGATGCACTGCCAACGATCCGATACATTAAAGATACTTATCTCCCTCTGGAACGAAATACTGTTTTCTGATTGGCTAATGGGGTGTACATTAAGTTCGTATAACCGGACACCTTGGACGTAGTCCCAGTAGAAACGTTAAATCGCCGTTCCATATCAATGCTCTTG
The DNA here is from genome assembly GCF_963457725.1 of Sprattus sprattus. NCBI lineage: Eukaryota > Metazoa > Chordata > Actinopteri > Clupeiformes > Clupeidae > Sprattus > Sprattus sprattus. The sequence goes on from NC_137910.1 coordinate 31,715,294, forward strand.
AATGGTTACCATTGACAACCACCGTAACGTTTATGTTTTGACAGCTAGAGAATTTGAACCAAGATGGCGGCGTGTTGGGACAAGTTAGTGGGCAATGTTTTATGTCAATTAAGCTATCTACACGACTTTTTATATGTCTAAATTGACTCGGTTAGTTGTTTATGTTCTACACGAATGTTGCAGAGTATTGTAATTCTTAACTGAAAGTCTCGAATATTATTTGTAGGCGGCTGTTAGCGCTTAGAAAAAAAACCCATTGAAACAGATGGTAGCTCACACGGCTAACTAGCCGGCTCGATTGTGAGCCTTCGACCAAAATTACTAAACTTGACCTCCCTGTTGCTCTGTCCAACTTCACCATCAACGGAAACGTGGAGTTCAACTGTAAATAGTAAAACCTTATGAACAATACCTGTGTCCGTGTGTCCGTTTACTTTACAGAGGTGAGCTCATGAGTGTCACTTTGCAGCAACGCCCAGGGAAACTAAAGGTCCAGTTCCATGCACTACTTTCTCACTACTTTCTCTAACGGGAGCACTAGGCTTCAAATCAAGAATTCATCAGGTTATTTTGCATATTAAATTTCCTAAAGATAAAGGAAATTCTAAATAATAATAATAATAATAAAAACATTTTTGGATGTTGTAAACGGGTTCGGGGGACCATGAAACTGGACTTGGGATAGCCAGTGAAGGTCAGGGTCTCAATGGAACTCTGGGATCAAGTGACTGGGTGACCTCTCTATCGTCCCCCAATCCCTTTTGACCTGCACAGCTGGAAGCCGCTGGTAGAGAGCAGGTTTTTGAAGAGGAGTAACGAGCGACAGGATTACTTAACACCACAATAAACTTGAGAGATATAGTTATTGCACCAATCTGTAGCCTACTTTCTGATTGTTCTTGAAAAAGAAGGAGCCCCAAATAACTGCAACGAACTTCATCTGTCAAAGGTAAGATGTAGCACCCAACATTACACATTTCTATTTGACCAGAAATTACTCAAATTGAACTATGTTTTAAATACATTCGTTTTAGATAAGAAATGAAATGCATATGATAAAAAAAGCTGCTAATCATTAGCAAACTAACAGCTCATCGTGGGAGAAAAACTCAATGTATCAATTTGGAGCTTACACGAGTAGTGGGGGATGGGCATGGCTAATGTACAGTGGAGGAACAGTTTATCCAGTAAGTGGTAGTAGCGCACCAATATCAGTAAATTAAAATAACAAATTGTAACAATTCTACCTTAAAATAACAACTTGAAAAAAATTGTGCCGCAACAATTACTTTTAATACGGAGAATGGCATCTCCGGCCTTGCCATGGGTGTCGGTAGGGAAATTACTAGGGGAGCAAAAAACTCCTTAGTGCTGCTTAAACGTTTTGCGCTAGGAGTACGAGGGCACATTGTACCTCATTACATGCCCAAATGCAAAGGTGTTGATAGCATATGATAGGCTGATATGGACCAAAGATTTTAACAGCTGTAACCACTTTTTTTTTTTTTTTTTTTTTTACTGTATATGGTTATATGTAGTATAATATATCTATAACAAACCTATGGAGAATGTATGCATCTCATGTTAAATTGGATATCTGGTTACACATTGTTTTACCATATACACTACTTTAAGACCTCAGATTTGTAAGAGACATTGTCAAACCATTATGAAGACCTAGAGAGTTATATTGCATCTCAATGACAACTAGATCTAACTGAACAGTCATCACATTTATTAACACAAACTAACAACATAACAAGCAAGCATTGTACATAAATTAAATTATAACTGAAATTACAAAACATTACTTCTTGTAATAGACGTACATGCTGTGATCAAAAATTCAACCAAAGACATTAATTACAAATGTAATGGTTTTCCCTTAGATGCGGAGGATCCCATCTTGTGGCCACGATGAGGTCACTGAAGTTATGTTGGCAGCCAAGGACGACATATTACACGGCCAGGACATTGTGCCACCCTCACATGCAATCTGGGCAAATCTGAGCGAGGAGCTTGGATGCAGAATGACACCGAAAGCCCTGTACACCTATGTCAAACTGAATAGGCATGACATTTGGGAAAAGCTGGGGAAGATGGAGGAACATCCAGAGGAGTCTCCCAGTTCAGATGACCGCCAATCGGACACAGTGTGTTCGAACTGCAGATTCCTTTTCAGGATTGGAAGGAGCAGTTTTTGGAGGAAGCACTGTACCAGTGCAGTGAAACCAAAAGCAATGCAAGGCGTTATTCAATTTTAAAGCCCTCTTGGGCTCGCCTTCTAAGTGAGAAAATTTGGAGAGCAAAAAAGTCTGAATGTACCCTTACCTTTAAAAGGGCAAAAGTGCACCCCAACAGTGCCTCTAGGTGCCTAATTATAGTTGGTAGATGCACAGAATGCCATGGTACACTGCAGATAACCGCAGACACACTGTCAAAGGAGCATGAACCCGTGATCCTGGACTGCTCACTGGAACAGGTGAATGAAAGTCTCCACAGCGGCAAAGGAAAACGTCATTTAGCCGGTGAAGAGAGGGTGAAGGTGTCGGAGGAGCTCTGGCGGGGGAAACAACTTCCTCATGTGTGGAGAGCAGCCAAGGCCAAAGAGCTGATGTCCATGGGCGACCCTGAGCCAAGCCACCTACCCAGCCTATCTACTCTGAGAAAGGCAAAGTCAGACAGGGGAAGTAAGGAGTTGCAGCACACAGATCCGGTCTTGTCACTGCAGCTTCTGAAGTACAGTGCCAGTTTGAGTGGGAGCATTTTTGACATTGGGCTGGACAAGTTCTTTTGCCACTACTGGACCCCTTCGCAGATGGAGGTGTACAAGTCCCTTTCAAAGCTCCATGGGTCCTGTGTTAGCTTTGATGCCACTGGTGGTGTGGTAAGACGACTGAGCAGACCAACAGATAAATCTGGCCACATATTCCTTTATCAAGGAGTCCTGTCTGCTCACACTGGTATACACACACCGGTAGTACAGATGCTGTCTGAAAAGCACAACATTGACAGCATTGCAAACTGGCTAATTGAGTGGCATAGAGCAGGGGCACCAATTCCAAAAGAGGCTGTGTCAGATTTCTCACTGGCATTATTAGGGGCTCTTGTCAAGGCCTTCACACCTCAGCCCGACCTAAAGCCTAATTTATACTTCTGCATCCCTCTCCGTCCTCGAAAATAAAATGGGCGGGCGGGGGCAGGCGGTTGATTCAGAAAAAAGTTGAACGTACTGGTCGGGCTTTTATACTACTCCGACGGCTATGCGTCCTAAAGCCTTTTCAACCTATTCAACGCCGGACCGCTGGGTGGGGTAACGACTGTTTGTCGAGCCCGTAGCTACTACATAACCTCTTTATTGAAAGTCATTGATTGTTTTTCCAATCACTGACATGACACGGATGCTGCTTCAGGACCTGACGGGCAGGTGTCGTCACATAGGCCTTGGAGACATGTAGCTCAGTCAACTATAGCATGTCTAATGCTATATATTCACTTGAGTAGGTAAATGTATCTCCATCGTGGTGGTCATTTTTTTGTGAAAAACATAGTAGCGATTTATAACAAAACGATATGCTTATCTTACATACAATACAGAAACTATTATAAAAACGATCCAATAAAATGAATACGTTCTTATTTTCTTTGGCATTTTTGTCACATTCATACTGCAATGATCGCTGGGTAACCTTTGAATAACTACAACGCTATGACAATGCACTCATTGGCCACGAGACGGTTGCCCTTGTCAAAAAGTGGTAACGTGAATGTGTCACTATGGAACAAAGCATGCACACTTCGAACAAAATTACCCCCCAAACTCTGAGGACAGGGCCAGAAAAATAAACCCACGGTATTCATCATACATCATACATCATGCAGTGTTATAGTTATATCAGACACACAGCAAGAACATGCATAGGCTACCTCAACATACAGTTGTGGGACTGCGATTTCAACCATGAATATGTTGAAAACACATACAGGAGCACACTTACTAATGATCCTCTGCCAGGCCCTCACACCTTTAATGCGTCTCATTTTCAAGAAGACGACCTTAGAGTGTGTGTGTGTGTGTGTGTGTGTGTGGTAGTCGTTTATTGTATAAATAGGCTACCTGCTCCCGGCATTACTCACTCACAGCGAACGATGGCAACTTACGGAGAACAGTTGATGTTGGATCAGGAAGAGTTTGAGTTATTGGCAGAGGACATGCTTGTTGCGAATTTTTTTTGGCAACAACTACAACAACAACGACAGCAGAACAGGAGACGGAGGCGCAGGTGGTATGTACGTCCACTGAATCAGTCGAGGTCGAGGACGGGAGAATACGCAACTCTTGTTCGACCTCTGAGGGTTGTTGACGAAGAAAAGCACTACGAATATTTCCGTATGTCAGCCAAGAGATTCGACGACCTTTTGAGCCGTGTGGGACCACACTTACAGCACCAGGGCACACACAGCATGCCGGTCGATGCCGCCCAGAGACTCGCTGTGGTGCTTCGCCTTTTATCAGCTGGTGGAACCCAACAAGCTGTGGCGCAGAGCTACAAACTTGCATCCTCCACGGTGTCCAAAATTGTATCTGAGGTATGCAAGGCTTTATGGACAGCTCTGCAGCCAGTGTACCTACCCTGTCCCTCATCCAGCGATTGGGCAGCAATCGCAGTGGACTTCTGGCGGCTCTGGAACTTCCCGAACTGCATTGGCAGCGTCGATGGGAAGCACGTCAACATCAGGGCACCACATAATGCCGGGAGTGACTTCTTCAATTATAAAAGTTGTCACTCCATTGTCCTGATGGCGACATGCGATGCCAGGTATCGGTTCACTATGGTGGACGTCGGAGGCTATGGTCGGCAGAGTGACGGCGGCGTGTTCAGAGAGAGCACGTTTGGGTCATCGCTGCTTGACAGTAAGCTGAACCTGCCACCACCGGCGTTTCTTCCCGGGACCAGGACCGATGCCCCGCATGTGATTGTTGCCGATGCTGCCTTTCCCCTGCACCAAAATATCATGCGACCATTTCCAGGTATGTCACAAATCATCATAATTAATTGCATTACACCCTAGAAATTTGGCAGAAAGTAGTATCTTATATGTGATGGTGGTGCAACCATGTTCTATGCAGTAACACTCTGCATGTGTTGTTTTTTGTTATCAGGTCTAAATCTGAGTGAGGAGAAGAAAATTTTCAATTACCGCCTCTCCAGAGCCAGGAGAGTAATTGAAAATGCCTTTGGGATCATGGTGGCACGGTGGCGAATTCTTGGGAGGTCGATCGAGTTCCAGCCAGAAAAGGCTGGGGATGTGGTAAGGGCTTGTGTAGTCCTACACAATTACCTGGCCTACACCGATGCAGCGACTGAGCCTGAGAGCCGCTACATACCGCCCAGTTTCTCCGATACAGACTCGGGGGGAACAGTACAGCCTGGTGAGTGGCGCAGAGTGGTGGCGGGCGACGCCAATCTGTCAGTGACACCACAGATGTCAAGGAGCCGTGCCTCCAGAGCTGCTGAGGGTGTGAGGAATAACCTGATGCAGTTCTTTCAGACCCCCGAGGGCGAGGTTGAATGGCAGAAGGACATGGTGTCACGTGGCACACTTGGACCTAGAACATGACCTTATGATCCTACCTGTAAATCCTACCTTGTAAATAAAAAGTCTCAACTGTCTCCAAACCTGTTTGGTGTCATTTTTCCTCACTTTGCAAACAAACAAAGGTGCAAAACACAAACTATTCAAATAATACTAGAGCCCTATCAACATTCATTCCAGTGAATTTCATACAACAGATCATAGCACTCAGGAGGGTTTGATTGAGGGCTACTGCATTTTTCTAATAGAGTTAATCTCTGGCATACTATGAATGTACTCTTTGGTAAGAGAAAATGGGAAATTACTGTTACTACAAAGTAATTACTGCATAACTATACTATTTACAAAGTGCAAGGAAGCAGAAGTGTCTTGGCATATGTTCAGCCCTGTTGTTTAAACTGCAGGCTGTATGAACACCTTACAGCTGCTACAGGTGCGAGAAATAATTCAATGCAATTTTTTCACACCAGGGCGAGCGGCCCTGTTGCACTTGACCCCAATGACCTGTGAACGACCTGATGATCTTACCTGTTACATTCTGGTGAATTTCATACATCAGACCCTAATCTCACATATCAGCTTGGCTCCTGGCCTTTTGTGTATTTAGAGAGTAATCAGACATGATTCCTGGCTCATAGGTAGAGCTATTAGAGCGTGATAGTTGTCTTTTGTGTGCTGCCGCAGCAATAAGATGGTTGTAGGCAAAGCTATTTGCATCCATATGGGCCTATTCAGGGCTGAAACAGCACATTCTTTCCTACCTGATGACCTGTTACGCTGACATTTAGACATGTAAATAAGCAAATCCCCAACTGCTTATGTAAGTGGTGTTTTATTCAAACAAATATATATATATACAAATAATAATCAGAATAAGTGTGCAAAAGAAGAAAAGTACAGAATAAGTCAAATGCCAACAAGGTGCAAATAAATAAGTAAGTAAAACAGCAAATAAGTAATATAACAAATAGGTAATAATAAAGTACTTTAAACAAATAAGATGCAAATAGAAAGTGATATAAAAAACAAGGTGCAAAATAAGTTTAAAAAACAACAAGGTACGTGCAAAATACAAACTAAACACAAACTAAAACTAATACTAATGAAACTAACTGCTTTACAGCACACAGTAGGTAGGGGCAGGTTCATCGTCCTCCTGCTCCTCCTGTACCAACATGGATATATGGTTCATTATTCGGAACCGCTTTTCTTTGGGCATGTTTTTCACAAAGTGGACCATGCTCTGCCCCCACGCAATGTATTCATCCTGTGGAGGTGGTGAAGGCGCCACAGGATTTCTCACATAAGACTGCTGCCTGTGCACTGTGATGGCAGCGAGCAGGTCACTATAGCTCTGTTGTTGGTCCATCAGCCTTCTCCTCCTCGATGGCCGTGGAGATACTGATGGCGGCAGCATGGACGCTGGAGGGCTGGCAGCTACCAAATGAGGAGATGGTGGTATCCTGGGTGCTGGAGGGGTGGCCGAAGTCCAGGGACTCGAGGTTGATGGCTGAGGCTCAGGTGCTGTGTCTTCAGAGGAAGAGGAAGCCTCAGGTGCCGTCTCTGAGTCATTGGAAGGGGAAGCCTCAGGGAACAGCTCCGTCCGCTGTTAATAATAAAAGAACAGGCGGTTGCTTTGTTAGCCATATGAAAATGCATTGGGCTACAATGATGAAAGTTATGTAACCGCAGTCATGAGATCAACAATGTAAGCACGTTAAGAACAGGCAGTTGCTCTCTTAGCTATATGAAAATCGCATTTGGCTACAATGACGAAATGTATAACTGCTTTCATGAAATCAACAATGCAAGTACTTTAAAACAGGCAGTTGCTCTCTTAGAAATATGAAAATCGCATTTGGCTACAATGACGACAGTTATATAACTGCATCCATGAGGTCAACAATGCAAGCACTTTAAGAACAAGCCGTTGGCCCATGCTCGGTACATTTCGTGTTTATGAAGAGATACTTGACCGAGCTGGCAGGTATTGCCTAAATATATTCTATTGTAATAGCACTGCTAGTGTGCCAAAGCCCACAAACAGTTGAAGCATACAACGACAATGTCTAGATGCAGTGTGGCTTTGCTCTGATTACACTCCTAGCTTGAGCACAAAGAGGCTGTTCAAAAACGTATATTTACCCTTTCGCCGTAATTGGATGTGGTCTTCCGATGCTTTACATGTATTTCCAGGAAGGACAAGCGGTAGAAGTGACGGGAGACCTTCTTTACCCGTCCTCCTCCATCCCCACTCCTGCCTTGGACGACCCGCTTGTCCTTAACGTATCGGTCACGAATCTTTCGCCACAAATGGGTGCACACACTCACCTCCACACCCAAATGACTAGCAATATCAGACCACGAGTTACTAGTCATTTGGGCGTCTTTGTACGTTCTTAATGAGGTGTTGTATAGGTTCTCGTACCTCTCGACCTCGTCAATTACACGGTCTTCAATATCTGCCATGTCCATGTTTTTTTCGAATGAGTTGTGTGTTTTGAAAACCGCGGTGTTGTGATATAGGGGACGAAACAGGAAATGTAGGTCCTGACATGTGTGATTCCGGAAATGATGTTGTTTTGGAAATGATGTCGTAAGCTGGCCAATCACAGCCAAGGGGGTCTCCGACTCTCTCCGTCTCTTTAAGAAAAGTTAGAAAAAAGCGTTTGTCTCCGACCAGCTCTCCGACGGCTCTCCGACGGGTCGGATGGGCGGCAACACCTGGGTGAAGGTGTTACCAAGGCGTGCCAAGGCGTGCCAAAGTGTCCCTCTACGACCAAAACGGAGAGAATCGTAGAAGTATAAAAATGCCTTAAGGGCCTTCATAAATACCTGCTTTGGTGTACTACTGGGTCACGCAGACTACCATCAGTAACCTCCCTGCTTCTTCCGAGTAGATGTTGCCCTTTGCATCAAACTCATCACTCGATGGGAATGTCTACGAAAAAAGGGACGCAGAGTGAAGGACTTTTATGTGAGGGCATTTGCACAGCTATTGCAATGCCACTCAATTGAAGATGCAAGACACCTCATCCAGTCAATTGCAGTTGTGGCCCTTAGCGAGTCAGAGGGAAATGATGAACATGGCAGACCAGTCAACTCTGAAATCTATAAAACAGGTCTCAAAAAAAGAATTGCAGAGGGCTACAACCCTGACATATGCCTGGATAATGATATGGACCAAAGCGGAGTGACTGAAACATCCAGCCATTCAGGGCCTGATTTACTAACAGGATTGCGCCCATTTCTGGCGTAAAATAGCGGTCGTAAACATAAAACGGTATTTACTAATGGGCCGCAGCGCATATTAACGCCTGTGGGTGTGAACAGGGGAGGTAACTTGGAGGTGGGTGGTAACGTAGGCGTGAGGCGCAATTTACATGGGTGGAGACAAGGTAAGTGCGCCTAATGATGTCATGCGTGGTATTTACTAAACTGCCTGTGGAGCGCACGTCTCCAATTTGCAGGCTAATTCTCCGCCTCATAAAAGCACGTCTTAACCAAGCGCAATTTCATTGAGTCTGAAAACGTTGATATGGCAGCAGTGATAAGAGAAAGGCGAAGAAAGAAGACAGAGACAGCGCACAGAAATAATTTTTTCAACTCGCATAACACATTTTCAGTTAAATGAACCACAAATCATTAGACGGTACAGGTTAACCAGCCACGCAATACTTAAATTACTGAACCAGATCAGAGATGACATCTAACCCTCCAACCGGAGATCACATTCCATTCAATCAGTTGGTAAACATTGCAAATATTGGCACCGGATCATTTCAAACAGTTATAGTATCAGCAGTTGATATATCTCAGCCTTCACAAATATTCACACAGGTACTCGAAGCATTGCTATGGCGCACTGGTCAATACATTTCCCCACTGCCACAGCCGAAATTTTAGACATCAAACAGGACTTTTTTTGAAATCGCAAACTTTCCGAACATAATATGAACCATTGATTGCACCCACATCCATATATATTGTAGTGAACCCATGTCCCTTGTAGAAATTATTAATCTCGCCATGTACACATCTATATTGTTATAATAGACAGTTTATGCATTAATGCCACCAATAGCATATTCTTTATAATCGTGTTCTTTTAAACATCTCGCTGTAGGTGATGGCGGGCAGAACAACATTATAGCAGCGCACACATTGAATCAGGTTCAGTGATTGAGCGAACGTGAACCAATATATCAATCTCCACTTGCTGTAGCTTCATTTTCTCTTCCTAAATAAATACCACGGAAAATACGGAAAAACACCGTGCGTTAATGTGCGAACGCAGTTTAAGCAGCGGTCGCAATGTTAGTAAATCAGGCGCTATATAGGGCGGAGTAAACACAGATTGCCCAGCGCGATCTGGTTTGATAAATACCAACTAAAATGCGCTAAAACACCGTGCGTTAATTTGCGAACGCAGATTAAGAAGCGCTCGCATATTAGTAAATCAGGCCCTCAGTGACTGAATGCCACACGGATGCAAGATCCTGGGTTGCCGAAATCTGTGTTGAGGGCAGAATACTTGCATCACATGTGGGTGACCGGGATAATCTGCATTTCCTTCCTGAGCTGCTTCCTCACTTAATCAGGATGTGCTCATACCTGCCAATATGGACTGGTGTGATGGTCCAATAGTTTGCAGGCAGCACGGCCACCGGCAGTTCTGCTCATGTAGAGGCGGAATTCAAAAATCTGAAACGTGGCTTATTTAAACATGAAAACCTGCCCATACGCCTGGACAGTTTCATTAGAACACACCTTGGTTACATCGAAGGACAGATGCGGCTTTCCTCTGCAGCGCTCTCAGTCCATTCAAAGGACACAGAGCCAAATAAAATGGACACACCTCCAGTTGAAGGGGAGGCAGAAGACAACCCCATGGAAAACTGGAGAGGCCTTGCTGTACCACCCCAAAAAAGAAAAAGCTATCTAACCCCATGCCCAGAGTGGCTTCATGTTGACACAGCTCCTAAAAAACAAAAAAATGCAAATTGGCCTTCTACCAAACGGCAATCTGACCAAACCTGTTAAGATAGGCAAGGCACAGGTCAGTCTTCAAAACACATGTGCATTTGACTCATTCTGTCAGTGTCTCTGCTCTGCATTCTGTGACAGTGAAAATTTCAGAATATACACACAAAATCACCAGGTAGACAGTGACATTTTCAAGTTAGTCACAAGCATTGTGACAAAGGGAATCAACAATGATGCCTACAGACAGAGGGCAGAAATCCTCCTGAACATTTATGACCACAAAGTACTGCATTCAGGAGCAAAGCAGGTTAATTCCGTGTGTAACATTGCCCATATCATCACAAGGTTGATGAACCATGCTCCTAGTCTGGTGACAGAGACCCAGTGCTCAAATTCAGACTGCAGGAGGGGTTTGCCTGTCAGGAGGCCAGTTCCCCTAGTACCTGTTGATGGGGGCATTATAGAAAGAGAGGGCATCCAAGGTCTCCAGGCAGCACTTGTGGAGGGAGTCGAACTGCAACCCTCACTATGCCTAAGACCTCTAAACACAGAAGCAGCTGAGCCATCAATGGAAGTGGACCCTTCCATGCCAGCGCCCCTTTGCATTGGTATGGTTGACCATGGTTACTCCACAGGTGCAGCACTGTGGGTCGAAATTGCTGCAGAGTGCACCTACAGACTCCAAGACTTTCCCATGGACATCACCATTGGAAATGAGCAGTTCCTCCTTAGGGGCATTGTTCATTTTACTCCAGGGCATGACTGGCAAGCTATGGGACATTATGTGGCAATCTGCAGGAGGACCTTCTCGGCATGGGAGCGGTATGATGACCTGACCAAGGGGGTTTCCACAGTACAGGATACACATAGCGTGCAACCTCATGTTTTGTTCTACACAAAATAGCAGTAAAAACATTCCATTCATGTTCAGCAAGAGATGCTATTTTTATCAAATCTGATTTGTTGCTATTTTTGCACTTTGTTTGTTGATTAATAAATGGCACACGCAGTTGCGTTGCCAACCTGAGAAATTGCCTCTTTACTCCTCTTATCACATTTCCGAATACCTTTAATCCTTTGGGTTCATACAAATGAGATGGGTGACTTAAATTTGTATTTGGTAAAGCCTTGATTGGAATAGACCTATTAAGAATTGATGCGTCGATGTCATGAGGTTGTATTTTAATTGTTCAAACACTGTCTCACAAGGTCTTGCCTATACAAAAAAAAAGTGAGTGAAAAGTGGTAAAAATAGATACCTAGGTCATTTCTTCTGCTATGCCGGTCAAGTGATACAGTGGTATGGTTGCCTGCTGCTCTGGCTGAGTGCACATTCTGTGCATCTATTTGTTTGTGTTTCATCTCATGACCCTGCTACTTACAGCAGATACCGTGACAAGTGGCTAATAGAGAATATTACATCTAAATCAAAACCAGACTGAAGTGAACCAAACTCAAATGTATTTGAAAATAACACACAAAAAACAAGCAAACACCTCATATAAACAGAACATACAAATGTGATGGCACAAACGATAGAGCCTATTTTGAGATTTCAAAGTGGACTGTGGGCTGGTGAGGTCCAGCGTGGGCATAATAAAGCTTTAATATTAACTTAAAAACTATAGTTGTTACGAATTGAAGGTGATGTGCAGAACTTAAATGCACGACTCAGAACTCAGTAGTTGAATAAAGAACAAACGTTTACTGGCAGGATACGGTACACAGGTAAGCAAACATAATCCAAATAGGGCACACAGGTTCAGTCCGAGGTCAGCAACACGAGTAAACAATGAACATACGTAGCACGGAGAAATACAATGAACACAACCTGAAATGACGAGAACGCAACGAGTAACAAGATGCACACCGGGGCTGAGTTACATCACGTGAGAAAAATCAAACTGGAATATCTTTTAAACTGTAGTGGCACAAACATTTATTTTGACTGCACAAACCAGCACAAACGTAGCACTAATGATAGAGACCATTTTGACACGATTTGAGCGTTCTAGGGGTGATGGTTGCATAACAAGTGGACTATTTAGTAACAAGAAGGGAAAATAAAGTTGTATTAATTACTTAAAAAGTAAAGTATCAAAAACATTTCTTTTAACAGCACAAACCAGCACTAACGTAGCACTAAACATAGAGACCATTTTGACGCGATTTGAAGATGGAGGGGGGGGGCTGAGTGACATCACGTGAGAAAAATCAAACCAGAATACCTTTTAAACTGTAGTGGCACAAATATTTATTTTGACTGCACAAACCAGCACAAACGTAGCACTAACGATAGAGACCATTTTGAAGCGATTTGGAAGTGGACGGGGGGCTGAATGACGTCATGTGTGAAAAATCAAACGGGAATGTCTATGAAACCATAATAGCAAGACAATTTCTTTTGACGGCACAAACCAGCACAAACGTAGCACTAACGATTGGGACTATTTTGATGAGATTTGGGCGTGAACGGGGGGCTGGGTGACGTCACATGCCAGAAAATGCAATTTTGAATTACTCAAAATCCTTACCAGCACAAACGATAATTTTTACGGCACAAACCAGCACAAACCTAGCACAAACCAACAGCAGTGTTATTTTAATATTTTTAATGAGACGGGGGGCCAACTTCACACAGGTATCCTGGTGTAGTCCTTTTATTTATTTAAAGACATCACAATGCCTCGTAGAATCATGACTATATGTGAAACGTAATTGTTAATGATACAAATTATGCTGTCCTCGTGGTGATGTGTGCTAACATCCACTAGACAGCTAGCTAAACTCTCTGATCTATCTATAAATCCAGGAATCTCTGTGTGTCTGTCAGTCTAGGGCGTATCTCCCTGACGGTAGTTATGTTAGTTATGAGATTTCGCATGTAGCTTACGCATGTCATGAACCTGTGCATCCTTGATTTTGAAGATTTTTGAAATCATAGTTCGCGAGATATTTGTATTTTACCGTTTCCCGTAGGCACTAATGGGTTATCGTTTCCCGTAGCACCGAAATTACGTCACAAATTACGTCACAAACAATATTAGCGGTATTAAAACTATCCTGCCTTCACTCAAAGTTCAGAATAGCGTTGGATACCATAAGGAGGTCCGCATTCAAATTCTTCTTGGTGAACAGATCCAGACTTTTGCTCAGGTAATCTTAAGACAGTGACGTGACGTGAATGATGTTATAGTCATAGAACAGTCGTGTGGTTAGCCTAGAGCCTAGACCACTGACCATGCGTTCATTCATCTACTGACGCAATGAGAGAGGTTTCCGATGTATTAGTGTCCGATGTATATGTTGTAATTCGTGTGTATTTTGTTTTCTCATTATTGCAATATTATAAACCTCCGTCTGCATTTGCCCTGGCTGGGAGAGGCTGTCATTCCGAAGATACTGTGTGTGTGATCGCCTTTGCTCTGTGTTCATTAAACCTGTCAGAGTGTATGAATAAACGGCTGGGTGCCAATCAAATCACAACGCAAGAGTGGAGTACTACACCGCTATTAATGGTAGCTTATATTGATAAGCCTCGGAGGCTTTCAGATTGTCCATTGCTTTCCCATCTGTTGCTATGGAGTCCACGAAAATACGCGCAAATCTCGCTGTAAATTATGTTGGGCCACGTCGTCATGATATCCTCCAACTGTGTTACCATTGTAAGGACATTATTAGCTTACGATCTGGCTGAGAGTGGGCTGTCAAAGCTAGCATCATCGAAGTCATACAGTAGCCTACAGTAGCCTACATACATTCAATAAAATGAACCTACATTTAAGTCCAACTGCATGACCATTCTTACCCACACTTACCCTTACAATAAAGAAGTGATCCTATTTCAACCATAACTTCATTTTAAATAATTTCTTTCTTTATGACATTTAGTTTATAGTTTAGACAGCAACTTTGACATCTATATTCAACTGCATCCACTACATAATCTCAAACTTTATTTGTTGGTATATCTCCAAAAAGGCTATACAACATTAAAACATTTATTATTGAAAAGGAAACATGCATCACAATGTGGAGTGCAAATATATATAAAAAAAAAAAGCTATTACACTACCCAACAGCTACACCTACGTCTGCTAACACTACAGAATGCATAATTCCTACGGGCACTGCACTAGTTATTATAATTATTTTAATCCAAAGATGTCTATAGAGTTGATGTGAACGCAATCACCAACGGGTTCTCACAAATTCAACCGTTAACCCTTTTAACACGGACAGTTTTTTCAAATGTCATTCCAAGAGAGTGAAACTTAGTAATCGCATTTTGGAAGATTTGGCAGAGTTAAGACTGCTATTTCGCGTTCTGAAAGTCTTCTGAAGTTCAGAAGAAATCCCACATGAGAAAACTATGGAGAATGGCAAATGTTTTCCTAAATCCACCGAAGTGGAGTTCAGAAGAAAGTCCATCTTAAAGTCTTCTCAACTGCAGTCGAGAATGAGGCCCAATGTCTAATTTGAATGGTACAACGATACAATTCAATTCAATTTTATTTATATAGCGCCATAACAATACAATTGCCTCTAGGCGCTTTACAGAGCCCAGAGCCTGAACCCCCTTAGTGCATGCACAATGTCAACAGGGGCAAGGAAAAACTCCCTGTTAGGCAGGAGGAAACCTTAAGCAGAACCACGGCACATAAGGGGGGACCCATCTGCTTGAGGTCGGCCGGGTGGAGATAGGAAGGGGGGAAGGGGGAGGGTTGTGTGGCAGAAGGGGAGGGGAAACAGCAGGGGTTGTACACAGCCAGCATTTGGTCGATGGACATAGTATATATACAGACATCCGGTGGTAAATACATGATACAGGCAAGACCAGTTTACTGTACTCATAGGGTTACTGTTACAGGGGTAAGGGATGTAGGGACAGAGAAACATTTCAGTGGTGGCAATAATGTATATTGTATATAAATGCTAGCATAGGGTATGGGGTAGAGTAAGTGTACGGCAGTGCGGTGGCGGTGGGTGCAATTGGCTGAGGGTTTCTCCAGGTAGACCAGGTGGAGAGACTACAGCAGCGTCCCATGGCGTAGATAGTCTAGATTAGGAGGGAAAGAAAAGGAAGAAAATGAGTGGGTAGAGTTCAGCTGTGCATATGCGTATAGATGAGGAGTGGTGGGGGTGAGGAGCAATGTTTCCACTTCCATCAGCAATTGGAACATGCTATAAGGGAGAGAGAACATTTATGTTAGTAGACATCAATTTCAGAAACAGATAGGGAGATACCTTTGGGTAGTAGATTTAAGATTAGGCAATATGGCTATTTTATCAGTGTTATTATAGGCATAAGCAATATGATATGAAAGGAGACAGAGAGAGAGAGGGAAAGGGAGAAGATATGTTTAGTAATGCTGGCATTTATCATTTACATATGGAGGTATCAGTCGTAAGCTTTAGGGTTGAAGGGTACAGAGCAGTGCCCAATTGGCTGGTGACAGTCGCAACATGCGCCGTATGCTGTACCCGGGAACCGTTAAGGCCTTCCTTATTTTTATTAGAGCATTTTTTGTGTTTCAGATATGTCTGGGTGGCTGGCACAGCAGGTGATGGGTTTTCGACGCAATTAGTTGTGGCTATAGGATGCTCTAAAGAGGAATGTCTTTAGTCTTGATTTGAATATAGGAACGGTGTCTGCATCTCGGATGGAGGCAGGGAGATTGTTCCAGAGGAGGGGGGCTCGTAGCTAAAGGCTCTGCCTCCTATTGTGGTTTTTGATATTCTTGGAATTACCAGGAGGCCTGCACTCTGGGAACGGAGCAGCCTTGGAGGGCAATAGGGGACAATAGGGGTAGTTTGGAGCCAGGTCATTTAGGGCTTTATATGTTAGCAGGAGTCCTTTGAAATCAATTCTACTTTTGACAGGGAGCTAATGTGCTAGTGCTGTCATTTCCTTAATTTCACCAGGGTCCCGGCTCATTTCCCCCTTTTCCTCCGGCGGCGTGTTTCACGGGTATCCAGGGTAAACAGCCAGGTAAACAACTCTGGTAACCAACGGAGTGAAAGTCCCAAGATGCGTTTGTAATTTGAAGATTCAGCCTGATATTCAGTAAAGCCTCTCTGTCGTATGTGATTCGCGCTTGACACATTGTTAATACATGTGAAAATAACATTATAAAGATGAAAAAAAGTTAAGGAGGAGCAACGGCAATATCTCAGGCGCCGGCGTCACAATCACGTGGTGAGTGTACTGGCAGCAGCGTTCTGTATTAGTTGGAGGCTCTTTATTGTGTTGATGCTGCATCCGGACAGGAGAGCATTACAGTAATCGAGGCGGGAAGTAATAAATGCGTGGATTAGTTTTTCTGCATCTTGGAGGGATAGGACCTATCTAATTTTGGCAATATTGCGTAAATGAAAAAATTATGTCTTTGAGATCTGTTTTATGTGTGTCAAGTAGGATGTCTTGGTTGATAGTTAAACCAAGGTTTTTTATGTTAGTGTTGGGTGTTGGGAAGCCATTGAGTGTGGGTAGATGGGTAGATTGATCGGGGCCTACAAGCATAACCTCAGTTTTATCAGAGTTGAGGAGCAGGAAGTTGTTAGCCATCAAGATTTTACATCTTGCAGGCAAGCTTCTATCTTGGGGAGATGTACAATTTCATCAGGTTTCATGGATAGGTAGAGTTGGGTGTCATCAGCATAGCAGTGGAAGTTAATGCCATGTTTCCTTATGATAGCACCTAAGGGTAGCATATCCACAAGTTTCCTGGGGTGGTTACTGGGGCAACGTGAGTGGGCCATACTTCCGGTAGAGTACGGTAGAGGTGGAGGCTTATCACATCGTAGCTGTGTCTGGTATATATTATGGCTTTAAAAAGTTCGGGAACAACGCGTGACGTTCGCTGATGTACTTATAACAGTACGAAACTAAACAGTTGGTTGAAATTGGAGTGTTTTGACCAAAGCCAAAAAAGAAATGAGAGTGTTCGTGCCCGAAATGGTACAGCGTTCATCCACTGCCTAAAGACGATGAGGCTAAAGAAATTGGCTAAAGAACCTAAACTTAAAACATCCGCCGAAATGTTGTTATGTCCGTTTCATTTATTTTTTATTTCAATTAATATGATTTGCCTTGACCAGACCTACATTCTTCTTTGCACCATTATTCCATTTCCTTTGCACATCAGTAGCTACATGCTGTCCCTGTCTCACCTTGCCTGACTGCATTCTCAACCTACAAGGAGTGGTTTCACATTTTGTAATCACATGCTAAACCTACTTCTATGTTTTAAGTAGACTTTCCAGCGTTTACAAACCTGAAACTTTTACACATTTTCAAGATCATGTTACTCTCGTTAGCACTAGCATTACTAACCTTCCTTCCACAGTATTGCTGCTGCATGACTACAGCCCCCCGTTCCGATTCTAAGAGAGCTCTCTTGACTCCTCGACTCCTCGATGTCCAGTCAGAGACGAGAGATCAAAAGACCGTTAATTTTCAACATTCGGGACACTCTAATCAGAGAGGATGTGGCGTCATCACACTGTGTGTACGTATCTGCCCGCACTAGCGCACTCTGTCAGACTGCAGTATGTGGTGTCATCACGCTGTGCGTTAGCAAGCACGTTGTTAGCAAGCGAGCAATCATAATAAGCTACTGACATCGACATGGCTAACGTATACCTAACGAATTCAGACAATTCTTTGTTAATCAATCACGGCATAATTGCCCCCGCTAGTCAAGCGAAAAGTGTCAGATTAAAAGTGCACCAACGGGCTATTCCCGGGTGGTGAAATAGCCCTTTGTAACGAGCACCTTGAGCCTGCCATCTGCCCCCGCTCGCCAAGCGAAAAGTGTCCCAATTTAGTGCCTCTTCGTAGGTCTAACTACAGTCCCAGGTGGGGGGATAGCCAGCTGCTTAGCATAACTGCCATTCAGAACCAATGGTAATGCTACCAAGCTAGTCTAGCTAGGTATGCTAACTGTCGGTATACATCGTGAATAACAACCAAAATACTCATGTCACTGGCTTTAATTTGAGAATGGCATGTTATTAGTACATTTAATATCAGTACAGTTGTTTAATTACTGCTGATATTTACATTTACGGTCTGTAGCCTTGTGGTCTTCTGACTCTGCTATCATAGCCACCGTAACCATTATGTCCGCCATTGTTTTCGAAATAAAGCGAAAAGCTCCGGTTGGGAATGGCGCACAGAGTTATGGGTAATAAATGCCGCCATTAGGGCATCAAGGAAGCTCAGACCCTCTCTTGAAAAACGACCGTTATGTGACGTATTTCAAGGTATCTGACTAAAGCGGAACTGAAGGTTTAACGCCCGACTCACATTGATGCGTTGGAATGCGTTGATCCAACGGAAAGCAGAGGAGGAGTCTGGCGCACGGGGTTCTGTTGATACCGGAGACCTTATAGTGAGATTGACAGGTCATCAAACCAATCAAGTCACTAGCAAGCTTTTCCCCTTTCAGTAGTAGCATGCTATCATTAGACAGGGTGCTCAGAGACCTCGCAAATCCCATGATACGTATTTTTCAGTTACAATAAAGGGGTTTTTACATTGTACAGTGTCTATTTCTCGGTAACTTTTAAAAAATCTAACCAAAAAAAAGTCAAACAACCAACTTGTAGGTACAAATACGACCATCTACGGAGTTTGGCAGCCATCTTTTTTTTTTTGAGTTTGCCGCTCTGTGGACGTGAGCATATACGGGATATGATTGGCTAGCGCCTGTGCTGTCAGTTATGCATGAAAGACAATATGATTGGCTGATGCATGCATTGCCTCTCGAAAAGTTCAACCTTCTTCAACTCTTGCCGCAAGCAAAGCATGAAACGCAACGCACGCGAACCAAACGGAGCCACAATTCAGTTTGGCAAAGGATGACGTCACCCCATGCAAAGTGAATGGGGATGCGTTAACCCTGACGCATCAACGCCTTCCAACGCAACAATGTGAGTCGGGCGTAAGAGCAATGGGACACGCCTTGCTCTCTTGATAGAAAGGAAGGAAGGAAGGAAGGAAGGAGGCATTTTGTGTCCTGGCCCTGCAATACACGAACAGCCTGCTGTCTGTATCACTCCTGTCTTTGATACTAATAATCTGTAACTACCTGTATTTACAATTTCACTCCCTGCATCATTTACTTTGAGCTAAACTCCATGGCTATAATCCTGGCTGTCGTTGAAGGAAGAGACGTTACTAGGCAAAACAAATACATTGTAACGCTCATTGCACAGGTTATGCAGACGCAGACCGCTACGATTGACTGACACACAAACACACATTGTTCAAATCATACGCTGGACGCTTTATTAGTATTTCTGCATGGGTTTAGTTAATGATCAGGCTATAATAAGATCACATTGGCTATGTAATCGCTGACAACCAGCACAATTTCACAGTGGTTGCCGTAAACCGGGAAATGTTAGCCTCCCAACAGGTTTTTTCCGGGCCTCGGGACGCGCAACTCAAAATCGGGACGGTCCCGGTATTAGTCTAATACCCAAGCCTTATTATGGGTTGCTTTAACACTCTGACTTGGCTCTATTTCAGCTTTCAAAAAGACTAGGGGCCCTATCTCGCACCCAGCGCAATTGACATTGTCACCGACGCATGTATCATTCCTATCTTGCACCCGGCGCACAGCACGATTTTCCCTCCAGAGGCGCGCTTCGAAATGAACTTGCGTCGACATGGGCGGGGGCGGAACAGAGAAGGCGTTTCTCTGGCGCAAGCGGTATTTTGCAGTTTCAAAACAACGCCGTGCGCCGTGCGCCATTGACCAAAAAAAAGCTGGTCTAATGTCAGAGGCGCAATGTCTTTAGTCTGTAACGCGTATTCAGAACGCTATTTTAAGGGCGCATGTGCTTGCCCGCACAGTATAGGACCTATAGGCTACACTTTACTTCTGTCTTCTACACGAGAGATTTATACCAATTATTTGGCAAGCCATATATAATTACAAGGAAAATAAAGTATTTACCACATGAGGAAATCATTGTGATATCCATATCCAAGATATTTTAAAAATAGGCATACATCTAGCGTACACATTGCCCCAAACGATTCAGGTTAATTGTAATGGCAGTGTTGTACCCGATTCAGCAGATGCACCCCCTCGATATTTAGTCTTGTGAAACGCCGTGTCAAATACATTCAACTTGCTCAAAGGAAAATTAAGTTAATTCATTTTGTAGTCATGGCTGGGGTAGGCTATATATTTCCACAGAACAAAAAGGTGTTCTTTTGCGTTCGCTATTATCCGAGGTTTTTGGAAGAAAAACATTGGTTGTATGTACTCTTTAGAACAGTTCTAAAGACTGTAATAACTTGTGTTCTTCTCTTCCATCTCTTTCACAAATAATGAAATCGTAGTATAGTATTTTTCCCTGCATTTGTTTAGGCGAACTGGTTTCCTTTCCGATCAAGCGAGGGTGCTGAATCGGGTACAGAAGTATGGGATCCCTGGCGTCCTTGGCGCTATAGACTGTACCCATATTCACAGACGTGCCCCCCCCCCCCCCCCCCCAGTGTTTTACACAACATTGCCATGAATCATGGATGTGTCAATGACATAAATGAGGATAGATTAGAGGACTTTAGAAGACGTGAGGTTGAACTGCATGTGCCGATGGGTGCAATATTATTACCACGCATACATAACCTAGTGATTCAGTGAAGGTGAACCCAAAACATCGGAAAGTATGTTTTTGTGACGTTTATTTCAAATATGTTGCCACCAAAAAACGAATGCTAGTAACTGAAAAAATACAAACAAGAAATGAAAAGTAGAACCATTTCTCCAAAAAAGCATGGGAAAATATTGCCGTGATTGTTTCTGGTAACACACGTTCTGGTGGCCTCACGGTCTTCCTCCCGGTAATTCCGCCATCACGATAACAAGCCGCTTTGCAATATGCGCTCCTCGCTCTTAAAGGGAATGTGAGAAGACGCTCTGATTGGTTTATTGCATATTACGCCCAAACCACACCTATGGCTAAGTAACCTCCTTTGGACCAACCCTTTAGCGCAAGTGTGTTTTTTCCGCCGTTAAAATAGCAACTGCGCCATAGAGCCGCCCACACAGCTACTTGCGTTTGGCGCCATCCTACTTGCGTTTCTGATCGGCAAGATAGGGCCCTAGGTCTTCTGTGATTTCATTTAGCCACACTCGCTCGACTTTCTCGCTGTGTAAATATTGGTAAGCTTCGGAGCTTTTCAGGTTCATCATTGCCTTACCATCGCAAGACAGACTCAACAAAGTACGATGCTGCTGTATGTTATCCTAGGCCATTTTGTTTACGTCGTTTTCCCATCTAGTTACTGCGGAGGGAAAAGGGGTATTTTTATATTGCCGTTTTTTAACTCGTTAAGGTTCCCACATTGTTGAATAAATGAATGAATGACAAACGGCGATTGTTTACATCGGTCTCGTAACAACTGGAAGTGAAGCACACTATTCGCGCAAAGCACCATGGGGCAGTGGAAACGTGTGGATAAAGGGAAAAGAGCAGTGGTCCAAGGACAGAGCCTTGTGGAACACCGTAGCTTACTCTGGTGTGATTAGACAACTTCTCATGGACATGAACAAATTGATGGCGATCAGAGAGGTAAGATCTAAACCAAGATATAGTCCAGGCAAAATAGCCCATTTTGGAGCCAAAAATGGAATTAATTGTAATAGAATTTTTTTCAGCATAGATAATTTCTATGAGGTGTCCAGAACAACATACTAAAAGTCCTAAGAAATCCAAGTTGAAGAAATATGTTTAATTCTCATCAATCTGAGATGTGTGCTAATAATGCATGGCAAAAATACACCTCAAAATTTTTTTTTTTTCCATTACTCCTATCAAAATAAAACTTTACACAATGAAAGTACCCATGAACATTTAAATGTTTTGTATTACAAGTTTCTTTGAAAATGAATTTGAATATGCAAATGAGCTATACACTAATCGAATATGCCCAAAATACACCCAATGGGCTTAATTTTGTCCTTTACTCCTACCACAGTAAAACTTTACATAGTAAAAGTATACATAAAAAGTAATTTTTTTTGTATTACAAGTTTCTTTTGAAATGAATTTGAATATGCACATGAGCGTCACACTTATTGAATATGTCCTGATTGCATAGTCAGAAACACCATACCCCTGGCAGGTACTACCAAGCCAGGCAGTTTTCAGGTTAGAGGCCAGTCTAAAAGCAACATTGCCATCTCCCATTGGCAGTAGGATGAAGATTTGGCCGATGTATTTGTCAACATATGAATGGTGTTTCTGCCTATGGACATATTCAATAAGTGTGGAGCTCATGTGCATATTCAAATTAATTTCAAAAGAAACTTGTAATACAAAAAATGTTACTTTTCATGGGTACTTTCATTGTGTAAAGTTTCATTTTGATAGGAGTAAAGGAAAAAATGTAAATTTTGAGGCATATTTTTACCATGCATTATACATGGGTTTCTCGGCTACGTCATCACTGGTAGCGTGCGCAATCTTGCGGCAGAAAGAAGCAAGATAACGTTGAAGTGGATGAGAAAGCTGTGGAGGAAGGCAACATGACAGGGAGTTGTTGTGTGGTGAACTGGTCTAACAGAGTTGGTAAGATGTTCAGTATACCTAGGAGGAAGCATCCGTTTGCCAAGAAAAATAAAAAATCAAATCAAATATAGAAAAAGGCTCAACAATGTACAAGGTTACGTTTGGGAATATGTTGAGGGTGTGTGCAAGCATTCATGGCAACAGAATAGGGAACGGTAGGCTAAATAAGTAATAAACAATACATTTAAACTGGGCTTTCTGTATTCATTTGTATTAGGGTAGATGGCTGTCTGCCGCGGATTTGCGCGCGCAGCCTTCAATGTTTGTATTCAAGAAACCCATGTATTAGCACACATCTCAGATTGATGAGAATTAAACATATTTCCTCAACTTGGATTTCTTAGGACTTTTAGTATGTTGTTCTGGACACCTCATAGAAATGATCTATGCTGAAAAAAATTCTATTACAATTAGTCTGTCGTAAAACGCTATTTTGCCTGGACTAATAGGGCACATCCTTTGATGCCAACGTGATGTTCAAGTCTCTGTAACAGGATATGATGATCTATAGCAAGGGTATTCAATTAAAAGTCACTGAGGTCCAGTTATTACATTTTGTTCAAGTAGAAGATCCGAACCGAAGTCCAGCTTGTGTCGACATTTTCATATGGTTTCAACAATACTTATTGTTAATTTCCAATGCAGGAAAGGAACTGGATGCATAACTATCTCTTTAACCATAAATAAAAGTAGTCCCAGGCAAATACATTTAAGGCCTTTATTTCAGATTAAAGAAAACAGAAACCTCAGAATAAAATAAATTAAAAAAGTGCAAAGTGGAATAACTTATTGTTCTCTTAAATAACTAAAATGTGCATACAGAGCATTGACTTAACATTCTCTCATCTTTGTTCTTAAAATAAGGAGGTCCCAGCCGAAAAAAAATGAAGGCCTACTTTCCCAGAAAAAAAGTCCTCATCTTCAGAAAACAATCGGCCTTTTAGGGGGAGAAATGCAAACAGAACTGAGTCTTTTCTTTGAAATTTTCTCTTTTAATTCTTTTACCTTTCTTATAGGGTCCTGGACCCTACCTTTCATGAGAAAAATTAGCATGTGGCTGACCTGCCAGTAATTTAAATCTTGGTTGGAATGAAGTAAGTGCCATTCTCAGGCACATATCTAGGTGTTCATTGTTGAGCCTAGAACGGTACTTGTTTTTGACAATGTTCATAGTGGAAAAAGCTGACTCACAGCTGTAAGTTGATCCAAACATAGTCAAGGTGTACAGTGCTACTTTGGTTAGACCAGGGAACACACTCTCAGAAACAGTCTGTAACCAGAAAGTAGCAGGGTCAGTTGTCTCAAAATGCTCTCTTAATGCAGCATTTCCGTGCAGATCAATGAGCTCAAGCTGTAGAGATCCTGC
The DNA here is from genome assembly GCF_963457725.1 of Sprattus sprattus. NCBI lineage: Eukaryota > Metazoa > Chordata > Actinopteri > Clupeiformes > Clupeidae > Sprattus > Sprattus sprattus. The sequence goes on from NC_137910.1 coordinate 31,739,838, forward strand.
ATGTGCCCACTTGAATGTCTGAGTCGCTTCCTTCGAAAATCCTCTGACTTCTCTGATGAGGAAAGGATTCTGAATTAACAGGAGGAGCTGCTGCCCAAGGTTGAAGCTGTTGAACCTGTTGCTGAAATTGCTAATCAGCTTGTTAATGAAGTCAACATAGGGAGTAACATATCTCTCACCCGGAATCTGTTCCTGCAAATCCGCAACTGAATTGTTTTGGCCCTGTAGCTTTAAATTGAGCTCATTAAGATGTGATGTAATGTCAACCAAAAAGGCAATCATCTCCATTTTGTGCTCATCTTGCAGAAAAATCAAAAACTGTGTTGCTCTGATTCTTGACCTGCTCTAAGAAAGCTGCTTTTTCTTTCCGAACAGACCAGAAACGTCCCAGTGCATTCCCTTTGCTCAGCCACCTCACATTGTTGTGCAGCAGCAGGTCATTAGCCTTTGCCTCAACATCTTCCAGGAATTCTCTCAGGACGATGCTGAAGGGATGCGGATGCCCTAAGGAAGTTGATGAGTTTCATCACTGTGTTCATTATTTCAGCAAATTGTTCTGATAGAGTGGCACACAGAACAGTCTGATGGATGAGACAGTGGTAAGCAATAAGATCTGGGTTGTCCTCTTTCATCCAGGACACAGCCCCCTTCTCTTTTCCCACCATGGAAGGGGCACCATCTGTGGTGACAGAGACAACCCCCTTCATATCTATGCCCCTCTTTCTCAACATCTCTTTTATTGCTGCATATATGTCCTCTCCTCTTGTGTGTGTTTCAAGTGGTGTTACACTCAGCAGGTCCTCACAGAGCTCCTTTTTATCTTTGTGAAAAAATCTCACATACACCAAAAGCTGGGCATTGTCAGTAACATCTGTAGACTCGTCAATGGCCAAAGATTGATTCGAGTAGACCTGTCATACTGTGCTTTCAGTTTGGTTATTTTTCTTGCCCTCAGGTCGGACCTGAGGGGATAACTTTGCTTAAAAGAGCTGTGCTTGGTTTCGTAGTGGCGCTTCACGTTGCCACTTTTAATTAATGCCACATTTTCGGAACACTGGTTTCGTACTGCTCTCCGGAAGAATGAACATATATTTCTCCGTCCATTGATCTTTAAAAGAATGATTTTCCTCGTCTACTTTCCTCTGTCTTTTGGAGCAAGCCATGTTTTCTCCTCACTTAACTCTCTTCCTCTCTACTGCTTGTTACTCTGCTGTGGTGCGCTGTAAACGATTTGATTGGTTCAACTGAGTGAAGCTATTGTATTTATTTGAGTAGCAGCGCCGTGTCAATATAGCCACGGCCGTACAAAAATGGGCAAAGTACGGCCCGTTGGTCTTTTTAATCCGGCCCACCGAACTTGTCCAAATATTATTATTATTAAATTCAATTTTATCAATGAATTTGTTCTCTTATTGTTAGGTTTGTATTATTGAAAAAGGTCATGAATTCATTACCACTAAAGATTATGGGAACAGAATGTTCGATTGTGTTGTGGGTTTTTGTTAGCCTAGAAATAGTGTTAAATAGGAACTTTGGGTTGTTTTTATTACTATCAATCAATGAAGAATAGTAAGCCGATTTTAGTACTCGTTTATAGCTTAGAAGACTATCCTTCCATGCCAGGAGTCCCCCTATATTCCCTCAAGACTGCTGAGATCTCTTAATCAAGGTCCACAGGTTGTTCCAGAGTCCAAACTAAAAATCAAGGCTGATTATTCCTATGTAGTTTTGGCCCCTAAACTCTGGAACAGAGATGTGCACCTTTTTTTCAAAACACATTTCTCATAAACTGGGCCTTGTTTCCCGAACGCGCACTTAGCCTAAAAAGCACTTGAAATCGCTCGTAAGAGGAATCCTACGTTGCAGACGGGTTTCCCAACGCCACACTTAGCTTAAGTGTATCTTTCGTTGAGAAGAATTCTACGTGTGGTCAGGACCAGTAGTAACTTCACACTTAGCGATTTAATCCACCAGGGGCGTCGTTCGACCGTCGTTCGGAAGAAAGGGGAATTAAAAAAAAAAAACATGGCTACTTGAAGCGAGGAATATTTTACATTAATAAAGCTATCTACACAACTTTTTATATGTTTATAATGACTCGGTTTGATCTGAAATGTGCTACGCGACCAATGCAGAGTATGTAGGTCTTAACTGAAGCTTCCAAACAGTAGTTTTATGGCACAATTAGCGCTTATGCCACCACTCCATTGGCTTATATGGTAGCTTTCTAGCTAGTGGTTGTTTCTTGCCCTAAATCGCTAGTTTCATAGCTCATACAGTCACGCATGACGTACGCTTCAACCCCCTCGACACATTAAAGATTATACAAAATAATATGTTATTGAACTAAGGAGATGGCTTTTCTGACTGTGTAGTTAGGCTGCAATATTAGGAAATTGACATGTCATTGAGCCGGGCTGGAAATCAATCAAGCAACTATGCCCTGAGCCCCATGGTCCAGCTCCTGGCGGCATTGCGCTTCTATGCCACTGGGAGTTTCTTACAGGTGGTGGGCGATGGAATCGGGCTCAGCAGGGCAGCCGTATCGAAGTGTGTGGCGGCCGTCACTGCTATATTGGCCCAACACGCACAGCAACACATACGTGTGGCAGAGACACCACAGCAGAGGTTGACCGAGAACGTGCAGTTCCACCAAGTGGCGGGCATTCCCCGGGTGATTGGGGTGGTGGATGGCACCTTCATCCCAATTGCCAACCCAACGCTGATGGATGGGGCGTTCATCTGCCGGAAGGGCTACTCGGCCTTAAACGTCCAGGTCGTCGTGGACTCTAAAGGCATTTTCATTGATATCGTGGCGAAATGGCCAGGAAGCGCCCACGACGCATTCATCTGGGCCGACTCAGCTGTGGGGCGGGATGCGGCCGCAGGAGTGTTTGGGAGGGGGATCTTCCTCGGGGATAGTGGCTACCCGCTCAGATCCTACCTCCTTACTCCTGTGGCCAATCCCGCTACCGCAGCTGAGGAGATGTACAACACGGCCCACATCAGGACCAGGGGCCTGGTGGAGCGGGTGCTGGGTCAGTGGAAGCTGAGGTTCCGATGTCTCCACCGCTCAGCAGGAGGGCTGCGGTTGACTCCAGAGCGGAGCGCTCGGGTGATAGTCGTCACAGCCATGTTGCATAACATGGCTGTGCGGGCTGGCGGCTATCTCCCTGAGGAGGAGGACGAAGATGATGATGATGATGAGGATGCCAACCCTCCCCCACCCGAAGGTCGTGCTGAACAACACCGGGCCGGTCTTCGGGTCCGGCAGGGCGTCATCAACCTCTTTGTTTAATTTTGTTTTTCCCTTTGTGTTTTGTTCTCCCACCCCCCCCCCTCCCCCCTGTTTTTGAACATTTGTTCCTGGATTTCCCTCTTTATTTGTCCTTTTTTTTTTTTTTTTTTTTATTATACTTTTTTAAATTTTTTTTATGATTATTTTTTTTTTACTTCCCCCCCCCCCCCCAACTTTTACTTTACAGTCACCAAGCACCCCACTTCTAGCACCTGTCACAAACACCACCCCTCCATCAGCCCAATGTCACCCCACAATGAGCCTACTGTTATCATTCAGCAGTGTGGCACCCATCAAATCACAATTGTCATGCTTAAAGCTAACCAACGTTAGCAGCTCACCAGCTCCAAGTTTGCATGCGTAAAGCGCACGTTACGCACAGAGAATCACCAAGCATATGGGTTATGATTAATCGAAACATAAGTAGCGAAGTATTGAACCCCTCGACTGGCCCATGGCCAACTAAATAGAGGACGTATGTGGTGTTCTTTCCTTTTCAAAGTGAATCCTGAGATAAACCGTCTAAACAGACACATTTCATGCAAGGTTTGATAATACAATGACTGGACACGAAGTACATTTAGCACAAAATACCAACACCATTCCACTGAAACCGTAAAGGAAACACACACACACAAAATTCAAATAAACAAAAGAGCTTTATTGGCATTGCGACGTCGTTTGCAAAGGAGGAAATACAAGTACTCCTTGACGAGGTGGAATAGGAGCATCCTATTGGGCCGCTTAAAGGGACATCATCAAACAAAACAAAGACCGCTGTCTATGGCAAGCAGAATGGCTGCTGCCAGCTCCTGCCCAGTCAGAATGTGGACAGTCGTGAGGAACAAATGGCAAGACTCGCCCACACCAGAGGGGTGGCCGGAGCTCCAATGCCTCCTCGCCATCAGGTTAGAGGTGGACTGGGATGTGGGGCATCTGCAAGGAAGAAAGGTTGAATAGTGAAATTGAATGGAATACACTGGAGAATTGGACACTGTTAAATGTTACTCACCCTGAGGCGGCAGGAATAGGCTCAATGAGGGCCTCGCGGACTGCTCCTCCTGCAGCAGCAGCTGCCTCTGCTGGATAGCGAGTTGGGCCCTCATTATTTCCAGCCGCTCCTGCGCGAGGTTGTGGGAGCGCTCCAGCTGCACCTCCACTCCCCGCAGAGACACCACCTTCTCCCTTTCCACCTCCAACATCTCCCGCTCAATCTGCGCCCTCTCCCTCTCCACTTGCAGCAGACCTTCGCTGCAGGTGCAGCGGCAGTCGCGACTCTGCCCCTGCCACCTGTCGTCTGAGGTCTGCCGCGAGTCGGGAGGGAGCTGGGTGCAGTGGTGGGCGTGGCTCTGTGGGATGGCGAGGAGGCATCGGACGTCAGGGCTGGGGATGAGGCCCCGGGGGGCTGGGAGGTGGAAGCCCCCGCCCTCAGATCTATGCCCCCCGGGATCCCTTCGGAGGCAGTGTGGCCGATGATGGCCAGCACCCTGTTTTCCTCAGTGGTGAGGGGGAGCACGGTGTTGGGGCCACCACCAGTCTTCACTGCCTCCCTCCGCACAACCGCCCCTCTGGTCTTGGTGGTGCTGGCCAGGTCTTGCCATTTCTTCCTCACGTCTGTCCACGTTCTGACTGGGCAGGAGGAGCTGGAAGCAGCCATTCTTTCAGCGATGCTTATCCAGACAGCAGTCTTTGCTTTGTTGGACACGTTCCCTTTAAAGCGGCCGAATAGGATGCTCCTATTTGATTCCACCTCGTCAAGGAGTACTTGTATTTCCTCCTTTGCAAACGACGCCGCACGCCTTTTACGTCTTGCATCCATCTTTTCATACGGACAACTACCCACAGGTCCTAATATAAGATGCATCAGCCAATCCTAGTCCATAATCAATACATTGGAATCACCTGCAATCAGTGATCACACAGGTGAACAACTAGGCAAGCCTAAGTGTGGGCGTTTGTCAATGACCTTTTGGGTCTTCTTGTATTCATAGTCTGTTTTCTAGTTCATCTGAGCGCGTTTTTAAATAATTCATTCAGCACACGCGCCCTTTTGTAGTTGTTTTTCAATCAATATCTGAATTAAGTCACATATTATGGCGGCTTATGCCCTGAGTGATGTTTTTATTTGATCTTTTCTAGCCTATATATATTTATTGAGGTATTGTTCTTATGTCGAGACTTGTTATATTGGAACTTCATTCAAAATCGACTCTTCTGGCATCGATTGCTGTACTTTCAGAACTACTGTGATGGACAGCTCCACCCTAAGAGCTACTTAAGCACTCGTGCACGTTGCGCTCGTGCACCTGACTTTAAGTTGATGGTTGGGAAACGCACGTAAATAGAAAGTGCTACTTAGTGTACGATGTCGCGAAAATCCACGTAGGCCGTTAAGATACGTTGTTATCGGGAAGCGAGGCCCTGGCCTTTCCAGATAATTCATACATCCTTTTCTGCCCTAGGATATCTTTCATATTCTAATATATTTTTATTCTATCCCTTATGGTTCTATGTTTTTGTCACACCCTCAAAGATTGAGAGTTGGATTTTTCTTGATCCACATACATTTATTAATTGATGTTTGCAAAACACATTCGTCAGCACAACAGCACAAACGCCCGTCTTTCTCCTGCTGAGTATTTAATGAATCTACCTTATAATAAGGTATTCATGGGTCCCAAAGACGTTACTTCCGTGAAGCCTGTCGCCATCTTTGTGACCGACTCAACCAGTATTCCCATAGTATTATACGTTTTTTGTACCCAATAGTAGCTTGTAAGTCATACATAATAATAAATAGTAATCATATAATAATAATAATAATAACGGTTATATTAACTGTATTGTTTTCTATTGATAGGCTCTTCAAATTTAAACTTTTCAAAAGTAGTATTTTCTAATTCAAGTTTTTAGTTAGTTAGGTTTCATAGTTAGCTAGTGAACAGTCATGACTAAGAACATAGCACATCTGAATAAGGCAGAAAGACGGCGATATTTAGAAAAAACATCGATTATTGGCTGCGATCCATATTGACTACCGTCAACTTTGTTTTGCCCCTTAAAGTCTGCGAAACGTCTGCCACAACTGTCTTTTCCCGACATATACATTTATCTTGTACACAATCCATCCCCATACACCGGAGATAGCCTGAAGGCTTTCAAGAGTACAGATGCATATCAATATGCAGTTGCAGGATGGGTGAACGACACCAATAAATGGCATCTGGAGGCAAAACACATGTATGTCATCACAGGACTAAGGATCTAAGTTACTCAAACAGCGATTATCAACCGATTTATTTAAGTGGTGGTTAATGTGTTGTTATGTGCATTACGTTAACTGCATTACCCAGAATGCAGTAGGCATACTGGCAGTAGACTGTGAGATACATGTTAGAAGTCGCCCAGTAAAAGTTATAGCAAAACCCGCACTGACCGTGTGAGCCTTTTATTGTAAAGTGCACTACACGGCCTAACATGGTGTCAGAAACGGATTTCATTTAAGCGACGGCGAGAACTGCGCACTGACGAAGGATTTGGGCAAGTTGGAGCTGTACAGAAAGTAAGCTACCAGACGGCTAGTCAACGTTGATGCTAGTGCAGAAAGTTAGCAGCAAGAGTGAGGGAGAAGAAGGTGACGGGAACGAATGGAGTAATGTGGCCGAGGCGAAGACGGAAGGGCCTCAAACGTTGTCAACTTCGCAAGAAACATCCTCAACTTCACAAGAACCATCCATAGAAAGGATTCCACAACATTTTCAATCATGGATAAGCTAAGTCTTCCCACACCCATGCAGTTTACTGGCAATCTAGCTGATAATTGGAAACGTTTCAAACAAAGATTTGAAATATATTTAGCTGCAAGTGGAATAGGAGGGGGAGATGAGAAAGTTCAAGCACATGCACTGGATATCTTGTCTGGGAATTCCCTGCCCCTTCACTGCATTGCATTTGCTCAGTTAGTCTGGCCAACTATCATCAGCGATCCACTTCACTCACGTAATTGGACACGCCTTTAACCAATCAGACCAACGATACTATACAACGATACAACGATCGGTAATAAAGCAAACACATATTTTTTCTGTATGAATTGTTCCAGGGCAAGTTTCTGTTCTGTTTTCAAAGAAAACTTGCCTTATCGAAGTTTTGCGGTGCTTCGGCGGCCACCATGTCCAATGTTTAAAAACTCTCCGTGCAGTAGAATTTGTAACGTAGCCGTGGTAAGTTTAAATCCGCCAATGGCGCGCCAGGTAGCCAAAAGCCAGTTTGTGATTGGCTCCAAGGATTGTGGAAATCTTGAAATGAACGGGTATCCATACTTGGCCAGACCCAGTTCTGAGGCAAAATCAATTTGGCCGGAAGAAGTGGGGCGGGACTTCCCAGACTACTGGATATCTTCAATAGCTTTCAAATTGAAGATGAAAATCTAAAATTGTCAACGGTGATGCCTAAATTTAAAGCATACTTTGTACCCACTAAAAACGTCACTTACGAGAGATACAAGTTCTTGTACCTGTGACCAAAAGTCCGGCATCCGTTTTGATCAGTACTTAGCTGAACAGTATGTCTTGAGCAAATCATGTGAATTCCAAGATCTCAGAGATTCACTAATAAAAGTCTGCATAGTTTGTGGAATTGTAGACAATTGATTAAGAGAGAGATTGCTGCGTGAGAAAAATTTGACTTTGGACAGGACTATGGATTTGTGCAGAGCTGCTCAAAGCTCGCGTGCGCAAGTAAAAGAACTGAGTAAATCAGAAATTGCTGTGCATGCAGTAAAAACAAATGAACACTACAAGAACCGTCAGGCTAGACAAAAGACTGAAAAAGGGACTGAAATTAAATGCAACAAATGTGGAGGCAGTCATGCTCCTCGACCGTGTCCTGCCTATGGAAAGACCTGTAATAACTGTAACAAAATGAATTGCTATGCAAGATGCTGCATGGCTGGTGACGCATAGAGAAAAGTGCACACAGTGGATGAGGAACCAGAGGAACTTTTTGTTGATGTAGTACAGGCATCTAGTGATATGATCTTACCAGTGAATGTAAATGAAACTAGAAAATGCATTTCCTGAGGAAATACCAGTGCATGAAATGCAAAAGTTAAGAAAGAACGAATAAAAGAAAAGTGAAAGAAGGAAGGAAGAAAGGAAAGAACAGTAAAAGAAGGAAAGAAGAGTTGAAGAAGGAAAGAAGAAAGGAAAGAAGAGTGAAGAAAGAAAGAAGAGTGGAAGAAGGGAAGAAGAAAGGAAAGAAGAGTGAAGAAAGGAAATTAGAGTGGAAGAAGGAAAGAAGAAAAGAAAAAGGTAAGAAGAGTGGAAGAAGGGAAGAAGAAAGGAAAGAAGAGTGGAAGAAGGAAAGAAGAAAGTAAAGAAGAGTAGAAAGAAGAAAGGAAAGAAGAGAGGAAGAAACAAAGTAAGGAAAGAAGAGTGAACAAGAGTGGCTCTGGATAAAGACAGTAAAGAGAGAGTGAAAATATTGAAATAAGGAGAAAAAAAGAGTGAAGCAGAGAGATGGAGTGTGAGAGAAAGTAGAGTGAGAGTGATAGAGAGAAAAAAAAGTAGAGTATGGAAGGTGTCTATTAATATTCCTAGTTGAATGGAGAGGTACAGAGAAAAGAGGACCCTTGGAGGCTTGCCGCAGGTGTCAGTGAAGCACAGGTGCAAGCCAGTTTAATTACCCTATTATGATGTCATAATGGCCCAATGTAAGTCAATGGGAAAATTGATTCGTTTTTCTTTAATAACTTAAAAAGTATAAAGTTTAGAAAAGTGAAAAATACATAGCATAAGTGTCCTTTACAAGACCTACGCGACAAAGTTTGAATGAAGTTTCTACGTTTAGCGGTTCGGGCTGAATTAATCGCAGAAAAAGGTAACAAGAATAACTAGAAAATGCATTTCCTGAAGGAAATACCAGTGCATGAAATGCAAAAGTTAGGAAAGGAAGAAGAAAAGAAAGAAGAGTGAAAGAAGGAAAGAAGAAAGGAAAGAAGAGTGGAAGAAGGAAAGAAGAAAGGATAGAAGAGTGAAGAAAGGAGAGAAGAGAGGATGAAGGAAAGAAGAGTGAAAGAAGGAAAGAAGAAAAGAAAGAAGAGTGAAGAAAGGAAAGAAGAGTGAAAGAAGGAAATAATAGTTGAAGAAGGAAAGAAGAAAAGGAAAGAAGAGTGAAAGAAGAAAGGAGAGTGAAGAAAGGAAAGAAAAGTGAGAGAGAAAAAGAGAGTGAAAATATTGAAAAAAGGAGATAAAAATGGAGTGAAGAAGAGAGATTGAGTGTGAGAGAAAGTAGACTGAGAGGGATAGAGAGAAAGATGGAGAGAAAAAAAGTAGAGAACGGGAGGTGTCTTAATGTTCCTAGTTACAGTTAAATTGAGAGGGACAGAGAAGAGGTTCCTTTGATTTGGCGCAGCTGTCAGTGAAGCACAGGTGCAAGCCAGTTTAAAGACCCTATTATGATGTCATAATGGCCCAATGTAAGTCAATGGGAAAATTTCGATTCGTTTTTATTTAATATCTTAAAAAGTATAAAGTTTAGAAAAGTAAAAAATACATAGCATAAGTGTCCTTTACAAGACCTACGCGACAAAGTTTGAATGAAGTTTCTACGTTAAGCGGTTCGGGCTGAATTAATCGCAGAAAAAGGTAACAAGAAGAAGAAGAAGAAGCCTAGGAATAACAATACAGGGCATTTCATGCACTGTAACTAGAAAATGCATTTCCTGAAGGAAATACCAGTGCATGAAATGCAAAAGGTAGGAAAGGAAGAAGAAAAGAAAGAAGAGTGAAAGAAGGAAATAAGAAAGGAAAGAAGAGTGGGAGAAGGAAAGAAGAAAGGAAAGAAGAGTGAAGAAAGGAGAGAAGAGAGGATGAAGGAAAGAAGAGTGAAAGAAGGAAAGAAGAAAAGAAAGAAGAGTGAAGAAAGGAAAGAAGAGTGGAAGAAGAAAAGAAACAAGAGTGAAGAAAGGAAAGAAGAGTGAAAGAAGGAAATAATAGTTGAAGAAGGAAAGAAGAAAGGAAAGAAGAGTGAAAGAAGGAAAGAAGAAAGGAGAGTGAAGAAAGGAAAGAAAAGTGAAAGAAGGAAAGAAGAGTGGAAGAAGGAAAGAAGAAAGGAAAGAAGAGTGGAAGAGAAAAAGAGAGTGAAAATATTGAAAAAAGGAGATAAAAATGGAGTGAAGAAGAGAGATTGAGTGTGAGAGAAAGTAGACTGAGAGGGATAGAGAAAAAGATGGAGAGATGGAGAGAAAAAAAAGTAGAGAATGGAAGGTGTCTTAATGTTCCTAGTTACAGTTAAATTGAGAGGGAGAGAGAAGAGGTTCCTTTGATTTGGTGCAGCTGTCAGTGAAGCACAGCTGCAAGCCAGTTTAAAGACCCTATTATGATGTCATAATGGCCCAATGTAAGTCAATGGGAAAATTTAGATTAGTTTTTATTTAATATCTTAAAAAGTATAAAGTTTAGAAAAGTAAAAAATACATAGCATAAGTGTCCTTTACAAGACCTACGCGACAAAGTTTGAATGAAGTTTCTACGTTAAGCGGTTCGGGCTGAATTAATCGCAGAAAAAGGTAACAAGAAGAAGAAGAAGAAGCCTAGGAATAACAATACAGGGCATTTCATGCACTGTAACTAGAAAATGCATTTCCTGAAGGAAATACCAGTGCATGAAATGCAAAAGGTAGGAAAGGAAGAAGAAAAGAAAGAAGAGTGAAAGAAGGAAATAAGAAAGGAAAGAAGAGTGGGAGAAGGAAAGAAGAAAGGAAAGAAGAGTGAAGAAAGGAGAGAAGAGAGGATGAAGGAAAGAAGAGTGAAAGAAGGAAAGAAGAAAAGAAAGAAGAGTGAAGAAAGGAAAGAAGAGTGGAAGAAGAAAAGAAACAAGAGTGAAGAAAGGAAAGAAGAGTGAAAGAAGGAAATAATAGTTGAAGAAGGAAAGAAGAAAGGAAAGAAGAGTGAAAGAAGGAAAGAAGAAAGGAGAGTGAAGAAAGGAAAGAAAAGTGAAAGAAGGAAAGAAGAGTGGAAGAAGGAAAGAAGAAAGGAAAGAAGAGTGGAAGAGAAAAAGAGAGTGAAAATATTGAAAAAAGGAGATAAAAATGGAGTGAAGAAGAGCGATTGAGTGTGAGAGAAAGTAGACTGAGAGGGATAGAGAAAAAGATGGAGAGATGGAGAGAAAAAAAAGTAGAGAATGGAAGGTGTCTTAATGTTCCTAGTTACAGTTAAATTGAGAGGGAGAGAGAAGAGGTTCCTTTGATTTGGTGCAGCTGTCAGTGAAGCACAGGTGCAAGCCAGTTTAAAGACCCTATTATGATGTCATAATGGCCCAATGTAAGTCAATGGGAAAATTTAGATTAGTTTTTATTTAATATCTTAAAAAGTATAAAGTTTAGAAAAGTGAAAAATACATAGCATAAGTGTCCTTTACAAGACCTACGCGACAAAGTTTGAATGAAGTTTCTACGTTAAGCGGTTCGGGCTGAATTAATCGCAGAAAAAGGTAACAAGAATAAGAAGAAGAAGAAGAAGCCTAGGAAAAACAATACAGGGCATTTCATGCACTGTAACAATAATTCCTTTCAAATTGGATACAGGAGCCCAAGTTAACCTGCTGTTAGCAGCTGACTACAGTACACTCAAAGTGAAAAGCAAGATTTATCCTGTGAATGTTAGGGTGACAGGCTATACAGGGGAAAGTGTGCCCGTTAAAGGGAGTTGTTTAGCAACTTTTCAGCACAAGGGCCATAGCCTAAAGGCACAGCTACTGATAGTTGACAAGAAAGTGCAGCCTATATTGGGCCTGTGAAAAGCTCAATCTTGTCAAAAGAGTGTTCGTAGTTGCCTCAGAGCCCAATAATGTTCAAGATTCACTCATGACTGAGTACAAGGATGTTTTTGAGGGACTAGGCTGTTTACCTGGTGAACACAAAATACACATTAATGAGACTGTTGCACCAGTAGTTCATGCATGTAGGAAAGTTCCTTTTGCACTAAGAGAGAGACTGACAGAAGAATTAGCACGCATGGAAAAGCTTAATGTCATAAAGAAAATTGATGAACAGACAGATTGGGTGAGCTCACTAGTGATAGTGCAAAAGACAAATGGTGCATTGAGGATATGTCTGGATCCCAGAGACCTGAATAAAGCTGTAAAAAGAGAACACTCCAAGTTGCCAACACGCGAAGAGATCATGTCCCAGTTTGCTGACGCCAAATGGTTCAGTAAACTTGATGCATCCTCAGGTTTTTGGCAAATGAAGCTTAATGAGGCTAGTTCGAGACTCTGCACCTTTTATACACCTGAAGGGCGATACCGCTTCCTTCGCCTGCCGTATGGGATACTGTCTGCTCCAAAAGTCTACCACGAGACGATCCACACTATATTTGAGAACATCCCAGGGGTCACGACCATGATGGATGACGTCATCGCCTGGGGGTCAACAAAGATGGAACACGACACATGGCTGAGGCAAGTACTGGACCGGACACGAACCATCAACCTGAAACTCAACAAAGAAAAATGCGAGTTTGCAGTCAAGTCACTTACCTTCATTGGAGATGTTGAATCCGAGGAGGGGGTAAGTCCTGACCCGAGGAAGACGTCAGCCATTGCAAACATGGAGAAACCCCAAAACAAGGAAGAGGTGAGGCGTTTCCTTGGGATGGTGACATACCTAGCGAAATTCATCCCCAGGCTGTCCACCGTTTCAGCACCACTAAGAATGCTGTTGAGCAGAACAATGAGTGGATGTGGCAACATGAGCAAGAAAAGTGCTTCCAGACACTAAAAAACATATTGACCTCAGAGCCTGTGCTCAAGTTCTATGACCCAAAGAGGATCACAAGGTTCTCAGTGGATGCATCACAGCATGGCCCAGGAGCTGTCCTTCTACAGCTGCATGAGGAGACCTGGCAACCAGTGGCCTACGCGTCTAGGGCCCTGACGAGTGCAGAAGTCAACTATGCACAAATTGAGAAGGAGTTGCTGGCCTCAACGTTTGCATGTGAACGCTTCCATCAGTACGTATACGGACAAGCCTTTGAAGTTGAACAGGCCATAAACCATTGGTCGCCATCATGTCTAAGCCATTGACTGACTGTCCAGTGAGGATACAGCGCATGATGATTAGGCTGCAGAAATATGATGTGAAAATAGATGTACGCGGCTGATGCGCTCTCTAGAGCTGTGGACAAACATGAAAGACAGGACAGTGACATACAGGCGTATGTTGATATGATCATGACGTCACGGACGAGACGATGAAAGAGCTCAAGAAGATGATCTCAAGAGGATGGCCTGAACACAAACGTGACTGTCCACTACAAGTTCAAGATTACTGGACATACAGAAGTGAGTTGTCAGTCGTCGATGACATAGTGTTCAAGGGTAATAAATTCATAATTCCATCGCAAAGACATGCTAAGAAAGTTCCATGAAGGGCACTTGGGGGAAGAGAAGTGTAAACGCAGGGCATGTGAGGTCATGTATTGGCCAAGAATGAACCACGACATTGGCCACACTACGGCCTCCTGTGAAATATGCTTGACCTATAGATCTAAGCAGCAAGCAGAGCCACTCATGACGTACCCTGTGCCAGACAGACCATTTCAAAGAGTGGGAGCAGATTTGTTCGACTGTCATGGAAAAAGCCATATAGTGGTGACAGATTACATCTCCAACTACCCATAAGTAGCAACTGTACAGACGACATCTAGCAAAGCTGTCATTGCATTTCTGAAAACAGTTTTTGCAAGACATGGTGTACCATGTGAACTTGTCTCTGATAATGGTCCACAGTTTTCAAGCAGTGAGTTTGCAGACTTTGCAAAAGAGTGGGGGTTCCAACACACAACATCCAGCCCACATTATCCAAGATCAAATGGCCTTGCAGAAAGCTCAGTGAAGGTGGTCAAAGGCCTCATGAATATAGCACAAGATGGAAAGGCAGACTTTCATCAGAGTCTGATGATCTACAGAAGTGCACCATTGCAGAATGGTCTATCACCAGCTCAGATGCTGATGGGACGGCGCATACGCACAAATCTGCCTATACTTGAGGACCTGCTGACACCTAAAGGTGCACACAAAGTTAAAGTGGCCAAAATAAAAGAGAAACAGAAACAAAAACAGCAACATGATAAAAGAGCTAAACACTTACGTGACCTAAAGCCAGGAGAACATGTCAGATTCCGAGATCATGTGACTGGCATCTGGAACGTGCAAGGATCAGTTCAGAGAGAAGTGGCACCACGCTCTTACCAAATCCAGACGGAGCATGGAGCGTCTCTGAGAAGGAATAGAGTGGATCTCAAGCCACAAGTGTCGAGCCAGCTATGTGAGGGGCAACCAGACAGTACAGCACAGGTCGGAGACACCACAAGTGACCTGGTTGACCAAACTGCAGAGAACGAAGCAACAGATCCTGATGTACTAAGCGTGGAGACACCTGGCAGACCAAAGCGTAATGTTCAGCCTCCTAAAAGACTCATTGAAAGTTGCTGAACACTAGAGACTGTAAATGGTTTCAAATGAGTTGAAATGTTCAAATGAGTGAAAAAAATAAAATAATAATGATTTGTATTATCAGTTATTGTGAGCATAAATGCAAGAATTAGTATTAGATCAATGTAATGTGAGGTTCATGGTTGTTTTGACATATGTTGTCGGAGTTAGGTTAAATGTAATGTCTTCTTCTAAAGGGGGGAGATGTGTTGTTATGTGCATTACGTTAACTGCATTACCCAGAATGCAGTAGGCATACTGGCAGTAGACTGTGAGATACATGTTAGAAGTCGCCCAGTAAAAGTTATAGCAAAACCCACACTGACCGTGTGAGCCTTTTATTGTAGAGTGCACTACACGGCATAACAGTTAAGAGTGCCAATGTGGGTGTAGCTACAGCCTTTTGTAAAGTTCGCTAGCAGTTTGCTAACTATTAGCGCTCAAGCTTAGTCAGGAGAGTTTAGCTCTGATAAGGCACAGCAATTGTGGCAATAAATGGCATCTGGAGGCAAAACACATACAGTGGGGAAAATAAGTATTTGAACCCCTACCGATTTCGCAAGTTTGGCCACTTGCAAAGAAATGTGTGATCTAGAATTGAATTGGTAGGTGTATTTTAACAGTGAGAAACAGAATATCAACAAAACAATTCAGAAACCTACATTTTATAACATTTATGACTTTATTTGCATTTGATGCAAAAAATAAGTATTTGAACCCCCAAGCAAACAGCAAGAATTCTGGCTCACAATGACCAGTTATGTGCCCAAGAAGCACACAGATTAGTCCTCATTAGGTCTAACAAGGTACACCTGATCTCAACTGGTGACGTTTATAAAAGAAACCTGTCCAAAGAATCATACTTCATACCTTCAACCTCACCACCATGGGCAAGACCAAAGGGTTGTCAAAGAACGTCAGAGATAAGATTGTAGACCTGCACAAGGCTGGAATGGGCTACAAAACCATTGGCAACCAGCTTGGTGAGAAGCAGACAACTATTGGTGCGATTATTCGTAAATGGAAGCAACACCAAACAAATGTGAATCGCTCTAGGTCTGAGGCTCCATGCAAGATATCCTCTCGTGCGGAATCAGTGATCATTCGAAAGGTGCAGAATAACCCCAGAACTACACAGGGGGAGCTAGTGAATGATCTCAAGGCAAGTTCAAGTTCA
Source organism: Sprattus sprattus (assembly GCF_963457725.1). Taxonomy (NCBI): domain Eukaryota; kingdom Metazoa; phylum Chordata; class Actinopteri; order Clupeiformes; family Clupeidae; genus Sprattus; species Sprattus sprattus. Next base: position 31,755,809 of record NC_137910.1, read on the forward strand.
AGTTCAAGTTTATTTATATAGCACATTTCATATGGTATACATAGACACAATGTGCTTTGTGCAGAGAAAGCATTCAATTATCTAAAATAAACACACAAATAAATACACTTAGCAATATATATTAAATATATGTATAGTATATACATGAAATAAAATAAAATAAAAAAATCAAACAATAAGATAAAAAAAAACAACAAAAGAGGTGTTAAAAACTAAAAAAAAACCTATAGTCATGAATAGGCTGTAGAAAATAAAAAAGTTTTAATTCCCTTTTTGAAAGAGAGCACTGAGTGAGATGACCTTAACTCCAAAGGTAGGCTATTCCAGAGGGTTGGGGCACAGTAGCTAAAGGCACCGTGTGCAGCATTGGTGTTAATTCTTGGGGTCGTGAGAAGACATTTATTGGAGGATCTTAGGCAACGCGATGGATCATAAAGAGAAATCAGATCGGAAATATAGGGTGGGGCAAGACCGTTTAGTGATTTATACACAAGAAGGAGTATTTTAAACTCAATTCTTTGTTGTACAGGGAGCCAGTGAAGTGATTTAAGAACAGGGGTGATATGATTGAATTTTGAAGTTCTAGTGACTATTCTAGCAGCTGCATTTTGGATAAGTTGAAGTTTATTTAACATCTGTTTTGTTAGACCAGCATAGAGTGCGTTGCAGTAATCTAACCGACTTGAGATGAATGCATGAACTCATTTTTCAGAATCCTGTAAAGACAGGAAGCCACGGACTTTAGAAATATTTCTAAGGTGGTAAAAGGCTGTCTTAGTAATGTTAGATATATGCTTTTGAAAATTAAGATCTGCATCAAGAGTCACTCCTAAATTTTTTACATTCTCACATGGTTTTGCCTAGAGGGAGGTTAAAATTGGTTGAAAGTGATTTCTCAGGGCCTTAGGGCCTACAACCAGAATCTCTGTCTTGGCATCATTTAGCCGTAGAAAATTTTGGGCCATCCAATTTTTAATGTCGGAGATACAACGAGTGAGGTCATTTACCGGACTGGGGTCATCAGAGGAGATGGATAAGTAAAGTTGGGTATCATCAGCATATGAATGGTAGGAGATGTTGTGTTGCCGAATGATAGATCCAAGTGGTAACATGTACAAATTAAAAAGCAAAGGACCAAGAATTGACCCCTGAGGAACCCCATATAAGATGGGCCTTACATCAGAAGACAGGCTATTTATAGAAACAGAAAAGGATCTCCCGTTTAAATAGGATGAGATCCAATCAAGAGCTGTACCCTGGAGGCCAACTGAGTGCTGAAGACGTTGAAGAAGAATAGCATGATCAATTGTATCAAATGCAGCGCTTAAATCGAGGAGAACGAGAATCGATATTTTTTGATTGTCAGCCCAATTCGAAGGTCATTTACAACTCTGACTAGAGCAGTCTCTGTGCTATGTTTTACCCTAAACCCAGATTGAAAGGCATCAAATATGGAATTTTGAGACAGAAAGGTGCAAAGTTGCCTATAAACAACCTTCTCTAGAATTTTGCCTAAGAAAGGCAAGTTAGAGATAGGCCTATAACTCTCAAAAGCCAAGGGGTCGAGCGTAGGTTTTTTTAGTAATGGTGTAACAATGGCATGTTTGAGGCAACCAGGGAATGTTCCAGATAGCAGGGAGGTATTGACAATATGAAGTATGTCAGCTGCGATGCAGCTGAAGACTTGTTTGAACAGTTTAGTAGGTACAGGGTCGAGGGGGCAAGTAGCTGAACCTAATTTTTGGACAACTTCTTCCAACTCACTCAGATGGATCAGAGTAAAATTGTGGAAAGTAACCATATTATCGGGCAGAGGTGGGGTAAGAGATTGAGGATTGAAGCCATTAGTTAAAGATGAAGTGATACTGCTCCTGATAGTTGAATTTTTTTCACTGAAAAATGTAGCAAACTGATTGCACTTCTCTTCAGTGTGGAGCTCATAGGGTATCAAACGCGGCGGATTGATTAGTCTGTCAATGGTATTAAACAGGACTTTAGAATTATTTGAACTATCTGATATAATCTGAGAGAAGTACTGTCGTCGAGCTTTTTTTATTTCACAGTTGTACATAAGCAAATTACTCTTATAGTTCATGAGGTCAACCTGTGATTTAGTCTTGCGCCATTTACGTTCGTATTTGCGGCAGGTTCTTTTAAAAGTTTTTATATTCTTAGAAGTCCTCCAAGGAGGCTTTTGTTTTTTTTGGACAGACTTAAGTTGCATTGGTGCAATACTATCCATAATTTGTATGACAGAAGCATTAAAATATTTGACTAGTTCATCGCAGTCTGATAGGCCTAAACTATCAAAAATGAAATCAGTAGACAGGCAGCTGGGACCACAGTCACCAAGAAAACCATTGGTAACACACCACGCCGTAATAAGTACTGCAGCACTCGCTAAGGTCCCCCTGCTCAAGGAAGCGCATGTGCAGGGCCATCTGAAGTTTGCCATTGCACACTTGAATGATTCTAAGGAGGATTGGGAGACAGAATGTGGTCAGATGATACAAAAAATCAAGCTGTTTGGCATCAACTCGACTTGCCGTGTTTGACAGGGGGGGGGAATGCTGAATATGACCGCAAGAGTACATCATACCCACCATCAAGCATGGAGGTGGAAACATTATGCTTTGGGGCTGTTTCTCTGCCAAGGGTACAGGACGACTCCACGGCATCAAGGGGACTATGGATGGGGCCATGTAACGTGGAATATTGGGCTTGAACCTCATTCCCTCATTCCCTCCCATTGAAAACGCAACCTTAAAGATTTTGAGAGGATCTGCAAAGAAGAGGAGTGGACCAAAATCCCTCCTGAGATGTGTGTAAACCTGGTGACCAACTACAAGAAACGCCTGACGTCTGTGCTTGCCAACAAGGGTTATTCCACCAAGTACTAAGTCATTTTTGTCAGTCAGTTTTGCTAGGGGTTTAAATACTTATTTTTTGCATCAAATGCAAATAAAGCATTTTTCTGGATTTTTTAATTGATATTCTGTTTCTCACTGTTAATATACACCTACCATTACAATTATAGATCACACATTTCTTTGCAAGTGGCCAAACTTGTGAAATCGCCAGGGGTTCAAATACTTATTTTCCCCACTGTATATGTCATCACAGGGCATGTACGTTACTCAAACAGCGGTTATCAACCGATTTATTTTAGTGGTGGTTAAGAGTGCCAATGTGGGCTAGCTAGTTGTAGCTATAGTCTTTAGTAAAGTTCGTTAGCACCTTGCTAACTATTAGCAGACTAGCTTAGTCAGGAGAGTTTAGCTCTGATAAGGCTAATGGGGCTGAATTTAGATGGGGGTGAAGAATGGGGCTGGTTTTAACACCAAGGTTTATGATGTTTAGCTTCATGTGTATTGAATTATTAGTTAAGCAGTGAATTAATTACTAGAAACAGTAATACAACATAGCCCCATATGTTGACATTGAGCCTTATGCTGTTAACCGTTTACAACACAATTAAATATAACATTAAATGTACCAGTATTATGCGTTAAAACCAGCCCCATATGTTGACGTTGAGCCTTAGCTGTTCACCGTTTACAACACAATTAAATAAACTAGTAAATATACCCACATTATGCCGTTTGAGCATGCGCGACTCACATTCGGCCGCGACTCACAACGTCACTTGGGATCTATGATTATACGCGTTTTCCAAGGATGTCAAACTGTAAAACAATACCTCCTCTGTGGTCACGTGACCAAACACTGAGGGAAAACGAACTTAGGCTAATCTTACTTGAACACATGCTAGTTGGCTAACATACAGATCATCTCTATTTAATCAACCATTGCATCAAACACATGACATGTTATTTTAGTTTAGTTTAGTTATCTTAGTTCACATTTCTAATTTCAACTGACACCAGCTCACCTGTAACACATACAAAACACATTCGTCAGCACAACAGCGGAAACGCACGTCTTTCTCCTGCTGAGAACTGAATGAATATACAGTAATTCCCACAGGAGCTAGCTTGGATACCGTAGCCACCGTTTCTAACGCTCTGCTGCCACCTAGTGGGAGAACTGGTGTACTTATTTATGCATTACCCTGAACACTTCTCAAAACTTGGGGCCTGATATACTAGCATGCGACCGCTGCTTAATCTGCGTTCGCACATTAACGCACAGTGTTTTTGCGCATGTTTGGTGGTATTTATCAAACCAGATCTGCGCTGGGCAAACTGTGTTTACTCCGCCCTATATAGGGCCTGATTTACTAGCATTGCGACCGCTGCTTAAACTGCGTTCGTACATTAACGCACAGTGTTTTTGCGCATTTTCGTGGTTTTTATTTAGAAAGAGAAAATGAAGCTTCAGCGAAGTGGAGATAGATATATTGGTTCACGTTCGCTCAATCACTGAACCTGATTCAATGTGTGCGCTGCTATATTGTTGTTCTGCCCGCCATCACCTACAACGAGATGTTTAAAAGAACACGATTATAAAGAATATGCTATTGGTGGCATTAATGCATAAACTGTCTATTATAACAATATAGATGTGTACATGGCAAGATTGATCATTTCTACAAGGGACATGGGTTCACTACAATATATATGGACGTGGGTGCAATCAATGGTTCATATTACGTTCGGAAAGTTTGCGATTTCAAAAAAAGTCCTGTTTGATGTCTCTAATTTCAGCTGTGGCAGTGGGGAAATGTATTGACCAGTGCGCCTAAGCAATGCGTCGAGTACCTGTGTGAATATTTGGCTGAGATATACCAACTGCTGATGCTATAACTGTTTGAAATGATCCGATGCCAATATTTGCAATGTTGTCCAGAGTTTACCAACTGATTGAATGGAATGTGATCTCCGGTTGGAGGGTTAGATGTCGTCTCTGATCTGGTTCAGTAATTGAAGTATTGCGTGGCTGGTTAACCTGTACTGTCTAATGATTTGTGGTTCATTTAACTGAAAATGTGTTATACGAGTTGAAAAAAATATTTCTGTGCGCTTTCTCTGTCTTCTTTCTTCGCCTTGCTCTTATCACTGCTGCCATATCAACGTTTTCAGACTCAATGGAAATGCGCTTCCTGGTTAAGACGTGCTTTTATGAGGCGGAGAATTAGCGCGCAAATCGGAGACGTGCGCTCGCCAGGCAGTTTAGTAAATACCACGCAATACATCATTAGGCGCACTCCTCCCATTAAAGTGCGCTTCACGCCTACGTTACCACCCACGTCTCCGTGCCATCCCACCTGTTGGCAGGTACACACCCTCAAAGCGTTAATATGCGACTCTACCCAAATGCGCCCCCTTAGTAAATACCGTTTTATGTTTACGACCGCTAATTTACGCCAGAAATGGGCGCAATCCTGTTAGTAAATAAAAAAAAAAAAATCATGTTTTGTATTGTTTGTTTTGTTGTATATTCTTAACAGGCCCATTCTACTCACAAATTCATTTCTGCCATCTCGTACCATGGATTCAGATTTGTGGTTTAGAAACAGTGTTTGGGGGTGTGTATATAAAGACATTCTAGAGTAATGTCTATCAATGTCAATTGTGTTTATTGCTCTATGTTGGTACAGGTAGGGAATGTCTTGACAGTGTTACACAGGAACATTGACCCATGAAACATTCAGTGATGAGCTACATTTGTAAAATGAATCTTTTCAGGAGTTTATATTACTATTGTATATACTGCCCTCAAGGGAACTCTCAATGTTAAATAAAATGGTCATACATTCACCTTATTGTTTTGTATTGGAATAACCTGCTCTGACCCTGCCCTGTCAATTTGCCAGCCCAAACTAGGTCATTCCATCTCCATACTGACTGTAAATATCAGTCATGTGTTTGAAAGGCCCATCACTGTCACTCTTTATCATATTATCAATGACCATTCAATTTGACTCCACTACTTATGCTGAGGAACCAACCCCAACCCTTTTACAGCTCTGTAATAACATGCAATGGAGTGGTAATTGGCTCACATTATACCTGATCAAGTAACATTTGCCTCATTTCCTTATCACAATGAACCCTGCTGCTGACTTTAAAACAGACACCAAACACAGCCTTCCCTCTTTAATGCAGGGTATCTCTTTCTCCAGATTCCTGCATATTAATGTTGTCTATTTCAAAAGAGGAAAGAATGGTCTTGATAAAGAGGAAAATGTATCCTTGGAGGATGAGTCCAGTAAGTTAGATAGACCAAAGTGTAATTTGAGATATGTTGTAGTGTATTCATGGCCATATTTAAGGTTCCTTTATGTCTTGTTTAGATTACAGTTTAGATCATTTCTCTTTTTCAATTATGCACCTATGCTTTAGGCAGCATGCTTTTTTAATTAATAATATTTTTGTGATGAAGTCATCTGTAAACCAAGATAAACCATCAGCCTAATATTTTAGTTAGATAAGTACACTTCTTACCATGACATCATACTAACTGTGACTGTACCAGTGTCTATTATTGGCAGTTCTTGGGTTATTATTATGTTGTGAAAATGAATCTTATAATAAAGGGGTTTTAGGCCTTTGGTATGTTCTAAATATCTAGAACAGAAAATCTAAATTTTGTTTAAAAATCCAATGTTTTTTAAAGACTTTGTTGCCATATTTATGTATTGAATGCCTTTGGTTGCACTTTCCAGCTGAAATAGTGCAGAGAGCAGTGTTAAAGATAGTTAAGAATAGTTTCAGCTGCCTATGTTCCACAGCGTTGGTGTAGTGCTACTTCACCCAGTTGCTGCATGTGACTAACTGTCATTGAGATGAGTGGGAGAGCTAAGGCATCACTCTTTTTAGATTTGTGTAATTACTCTGTGACCTCAACACTTAAGCAAATAAAAATGTGTGCAACCAGCCAGCTGTCTGTCTTTCTGAGTCACTGTTACATCAACACGTCTGGCAAGTATGAAAACCTTATTTGTAAAGTTTTTGGCAAAAAATTGGCTACACTTGTTAACTTGATTAACTTGTGTATACAGGATTAACCCACACTGGTACATTATATGGGGAAATAAGCAGTGCCTGTCCTAAAGCTATCGTGTGCCGTGCATGAACTAAAGCTATTGTGTGGCGTGAGGGAACATTGCGGTAACCTACCCATGTTTGTGCTTAGGATCTTTCTCATTGTATTAAACAAAATGCTTGGCCAAATTATGAAATTAGTTTAAGTTATTGCGCAATGGACTTTGATTGTCTCCTGTTGCCTGTTGCTTTGCTCCGCTCCTCTCTTAAAAGAAGAAAGCAAGTTAATGTCACATTGGTAACCAATAAATCACTTTATTAGTGAAGGAGTGTTTGCCAAAAAGTATGTCCAAGAATAAATAAGAGGAGTAGAAGCTGAAGAAGGGCCGCTCACAAGACCTTACGGTGATTTTATACTCACCGGCGCCAGGTGTGAGTAATCACTGTTAATTAGTGTCCCGCTGCAGGCCCACAACCTACTGCCTCTGTGTGGCCAGTACAGGTACTGCAGGCGCAGTGCTCAGGGGTACATCCCTGTCAATGTTATTGATGAAAGAATGCAACCTAGGCTGTCGCCTTATCAGTGTCATCCCTGTCCCTGTAGTTTTTGTAGATGCCAAAAGACTTTGACTTTAGTACCATCTCAGACTAGCATGCAAATAAATTCATCACACACCCAAAAATGTGGGCAGTCTTCGTCAATCTTACTAAGTAAGCCTTGGAAGTTTGCAACCTTGAAAACCTAACTCTGCTAGCTTGTAATACATGACACATTCCAAACAATATGTGCCTTTTTCATGTTGTCAACAACATTTTATTCAATAATATGTTCTCCACACTCAAACACTGGTGGAATCAATGTATATAGGCTGAAAACCCAGTATTTCATTATTTTGATTGTTATTGTTTTGGCTATGTTTGAATTCATCTCCAATATCACAATACATACAACTATGTAGAGTCATTGTAGTGGCACTCCATTTACCTTCCAAGTCTTCTTGGGTTTTTTTTATGCCTTTAATTGACAGAGCAGTGAATATTGTGACAGGAAATGAGAGGGAGAAGAGGTGGGGAGTGGACAGGAGAAATGGAAATGGATTCGAACCCGTGACCTTCTTGAGCGTCAAGCCCGAATGTGGTTGGGGCTACTGTTTGAGCCACAGTGCCCCCCGACCTTCAAAGTCACCACAGTTTTGCAATTAGTATTTGAAATGCGAGTTAGGCATTTTTAAAGAACATCTTCTTAAAAAAATGTTTACTTAAAATACATAGAAACTACAATTTCACTCCATCAAAAAGTGACCAACATCTCTGACCTCAAATCTACACTAAGGTCCCTTGCTCAGGTATTACACTGACTTATTATATGGCAACGACAGTACAAGCCTTCTGATTAGCTAATGAGTAGTCATGCCAGCCACGTAGTCAGTCAGTCAGTACGGATCCATATTGCCCTCTGACGACATTTTCAAAATGAGTGAAAACGTTCAGTCCGAGTTTTCCGAAAAACATCAACAGCCATGAGGAAATTCAGAAGAAGCGAAGATGTGTTTGTGAAAGTGATGATGAAGACAAGAAACTATAGTTTGAATCACTTGTGTTGATAATTTACTGTAAATCAAAACCATTTTAGCTGAGCCATGTTGTCTGTTTTCTATTGATCATTGTAACTTGAAGTCAGCAAGTAATTGGTTGCTACACAACACCTGGAACACGAGAAGAATTGAGAGCTGAACAAAACGACATGTTTTCTATTAACAATTACCATTTCTTTTCATTTACAAAATGAAAGGAGCGAAAAATGCCATATAATAAACAACTTACTAACCTCAACCACTCGGTCATGCCGGAATCAAATTTCAGCTTTGGCGTATCAAACTCGCTGTCGCTTGGTCGATACGTTAAAGCCTCAGTTTGATGTTTCCCGGCATGACCTCAATCTCGGTTAGTAAGTAGTGAGTAACGCTATCTGATTGGAAGCTTACATTCAGAAAATCAAAATGAAATTATTTATTTTCACTGTTTTAAATAGTTTTAAACTAAATTAATATAACACATGAAATCATGAATTTGGCTCTTACAGTCATATTTATGTAAAATCTTGCTATACTCTATCTTGTCAGTCGACATACTGCTTTGGCTTCTGGCGTTGTTCTTGCTGGTTCCATATCCGTCAGCTTGTCAATGAATATACGTGTATACAGTGGCGGTCCGTGCATTTAACGACTAGGCCTTCAGCGATGTCCTACACGACAGTTAAACTGAGTGAATCCACCCCTTAATACCATCATTACGACGCCATGGCTCTCGAGCCATATATTTATACAGAAAGGCAGTATAAGTGAGCATTGCATCAACTTAACATAGTCGAGTACAACAGACTTTTTTTAATATTTCCGGAGCATTTAAAATCAATACACCCGTATTAACAATTAAGAGTAGTAAACTCTCAGTTATATGATTGCTTGGATACTGTCACAACTTAAAAATAAAGTCCACCGAAAGTAGCCTATGTGAGCTTTAACAAGTTTGTCGACTAAACATCGCATTGCTGCCCTGCAAAGCAGTTACATTAAACTGACCCGATCCTCACGATATCCAGTTTTTTCTGTCCGTCTTGAAAATGGCGTTTCTATTATATTAGCGACCAGATCGATATCTCCTCCTCCTTCAGCCATTGTGGGTTGAAAATAAACTGAAATTTACGTTTTCACCACCATTCGCTAACTAAAATGAGCACTTCCTGAGGCACTGCCTCAGTCTGCCGCACTAGTGTGTATCCAATCAAAGTATGTGTACGTGTCACGTTCAGCGTGATGCCTGCTAGCTGGCCCCAATGTCGCCAACTCGAATTCTGTTTGGTTATCACAACTGTCTGTTTCAGTTCATTCAATTTAAATGAACTGAAACAGCCAGTTGTGATAACCAATCAGATGTACAGGGGCCTTCACTGTTAATTCTGAAGGCCTCAGGGAAGATTTCTTGGAGCCTGGCAACACTACAGGCGCCCTCCCTGTAACGCCCAACTCACATTGTTGCGTTGGAAGGCGTTGATGCAACGGACGGTGGAGGAGGAGTCTGGCGCATAGGGTTCTGCTGATACCGGAGACGTTATAGCGAGATGGACAGGTCAACAAACCATTCACGTCACTAGCAAGCTTTACCCTGTGAGTAGTAGCATGCTATTATTAGATAGGGTGCTAAGACACCTCACAAATCCTATGATACGTATTTTTCAGGTACAATAAAGGGGTTTTTACATTGTACAGTGTCTATTTCTCGGTAACTTTTAAAAAATCTAACCAAAAAAAAGTCAAACAACCAACTTGTAGGTACAAATATGACCATCTACGGAGTTTGGTCAGCCATTTTTTTTTTTGAGCTTGCCGCTGTGTAGACGTGAGCATATACGGGATATGATTGGCTAGCGCCTGTGCTGTCAGTTATGCATGAAAGGGAATTTGATTGGCTGACGCATGCTTTGCCTCTCGAAAAGTTCAACATTCTTCAACTCTTGCCGCATGCAAAGCAGGGAACGCAACGCACGCAAACCAAACGGAGCCACAATTCAGTTCGGCAAAGGATGATGTCACCCCATTCAAAGTGAATGGGGATGCGTTAACCCTGACGCATCAACGCCTTCCAACGCAACAATGTGAGTCGGGCGTAAGCAAAATTACGTCCCCTCGACGTCCTGTAATGGCCTCTCTGAACGTTCTAAAAACGTAAATGTGTATGGTTCCCATGACAACTCAAGGACGTTTTGCACGACGTTCCAAGACTGTCCCGAAGACGTTGCGGTGACAACTGGGAAACGTTTTCTATAGGTCCTGGGGACGTTATGCAGGACGTTGCAAGCACCTCCCGAGGGCATTGTGGTTACGTCTGGGGAACGTGTTTCTATAGGTCCTGGGGACGTTCTGCAGAAAGTTGCAAGAACGTCCTGAGGGCATTGTGGTGACTTCTGGGAAACGTGTTTTAGACGTCCTGGGGATGTTATTCAAAGACGCACCGCGGACGTAGCAGGCACGACCGTTTTTGCTGAGCTAAATGAATAAAATAAAATAATAACAGATCGCGGAGCCGTCATTTTGCTTACAGGGCGCACACACACACAAGTTCATTTATATTACACATTTCATCTGATATGTATAGACACACACAGAGACACACACACTTACAAACTTGATTGCAGACATGGGAATTGAACCGTAAACCTTCCTATTACTAAACCACTTCGTTACCTACTGTACTAACACTGTCTGATTACTATTGTGTCACTTTAACACGTTTATCACAGTGTGAGACAGCCAACAAACTTAGTCATTTTTTTTCCGAGGGTTTGAGGAAAAGCATATTGTAGCGATCTCAGTCACTACGCATTGAGGGTTTTCCTTAATGATTCCTTTTTTAATTAACATCCATGGCACGTCACGGAGGTACGGGCAGGGAGGCAGAATAACTAGCCAAACTAAGAATGATGAAATAAAATAAATATGAGTGCTTCTCTACTGATCTGTGCTATAAATGTAATGTCTGCATGATTCCAATACAATGCATACATAGGAAGGTCTATCAAGTGTCTATATCTTTAACATTGAGCTTTCCACAGGCCTTCAAAGATGCTGCAACAGAAGTAGAGCTCACCGGTCAAATTGTCTGATTGGAATTTCTTAAAAATCCCGTCTCGCAAACACAATCTGGATTTGACAACAATCCTAATATTTAGGCCTATAAAGCAAACGTGCACTGCCCTTATTATGTTTTAAAGGAACAGGCTAATCTGCCGTTAGAAAGTTATTTAACAACACGCATGCTGCATTTTAAATTAAGCGCAAACCCTCGGTTTCAAACGAGGAGCGAACTGAGTGACAAGGATCCAACATGGCCAAGCAGACTAGCCTTAAAAGCTTTTTTTCAGAGGCCAAACACAACTGATGAGGGTAAACCTTTTGACGAGGATGAACTTGTATTACCTGTGTTGAGTCTGAATTGTATTATAGGCTACTGTCTGCCTGTGCGTGAGCGCCCCGAAGTTCGAGCCGAGACAGAGATTTGGAAAAATGATAGCTCGCACTCGCAGCATATTGAAAATTGGAGCTGTGAACTTAGTTCAAAATTTTTAATTATGGACAATGAACTGAATTAGTTCATGTAGAAAGTGAACTTTCCAAACACTGAATAGCCTACCTGAAGCCCTAAATGTTCGAACAGCTTCACCAGAGAAAAAAGCTGAAATGTCGGGCGTTTCTGTCGTTATGGAGTGACAAGTTCTCCTGGCTAAGGTGTGAGGTAATTGATAGTCACAGTAAAATGTTCTTTTAGCACTGCGAAAAGGCGACGCAAAGGATTCACAAGAGGGTCGTATAATTTAAGAATCTCTTCTCTAATTGAACAGAGCAATGACCATGTTGCGGCGCTCATTTTAACGCCACAGCAGGTTGCGATTAAAGGCCACTTATTGACGCTCATCAGACATTAATGTTTTTGTTTCCCATTGTAAACTAAGGAAAATAAACATGTTGCTTTCTAAACTACCTGATTATGTTATAATTTAAGCTACGCAGGCCGTCAGTTTGCTTCAATAGGAGCAGAAATAGATATTTGCCCGGCTTATCATTAAAATATCGGGCAAATGAAAAACATTTTTCTCTAGCGGAACCTCAGAGAGGACCATCAGAGGACGTCAAGGGGACGTTTTGGAAGGACCGAATGCGAACGTCCCGCAGAGGACCACAGGTAAAGGTTACGGGGACGTTTTTAAAGGACGTCCTGGGGACGTATGCTGAGAGACCAAATAAGATCGTTCCCTAAAAGTCTGTTTTAAGGCTCATGCGAACGTCCCGCAGTGGACCACAAGTAAAGGTAATGGGGACGTTTTTGAAGGACGTCCTGGGGTCGTATGCTGAGAGACCAAATAAGAACATTCCCTAAAACTCCGTTTTAAGGCTCATGCGAACGTCCCGCAGAGGACCTGCAGGTAAAGGTTAATCCTTCCAAAACGATGTGCGCCCGTGGGGCGTTTGGTGGTATTTCTATTAATAGAATGTAAAATCTCTGCGAGTTTTTGTCCTCCAAACATAAAACTAACACCCTGAGAAAGCTTGAATCTTCTAGTTTTCAAATATATCCAGTTCAAACAAATGAATGAGCACTTTGTAAGGAGAATACAGGTAAAGCCTTGCATATTTCTCTCTCAGAGTGTATAAGCAACCGGTGATTGCCCACCCATTAGCAGATTAGGGCTATTCATATGATAAAATCATGGTAAATCTCTGATCGCTATTGGGTAATGACGTTGCAGTAAAACGTGAGAAAACGCCCCATTTTTCCGTCTAAACAAGGCAGCATGTAAGGATGTTTACATTTGGACTGAAGAGATACATGATGGCGAACTCCTTCTCTGCTGCCGAAGCCTTGCGCCAAATTCAAGAAGACCTAGTCAGCGAGGAGGAAACCACATCCTCGGATGAGAGCGATGACGATATGGAAGATGAACACATGCACTTTGAGCTTCGTCTTTACCCCGTTGAGGATATCCCTGTTGAGTAAGTTTTATTTGTTCACCTAGCTCTTGTAATGAATGCTGTTGATTAACTTATAGGGAGTAAAATGCTCCTCTGAGTTGAACGAAATATTTTAGTATGCTACTGTTTGCATAGTGAATAAATGACTTTATGCTTCTAAGACTATTTTATGGTAGAATATAATTCTCAGAGTTGCGTTAATGATGTTAGGCTATATATCAACGATTGTTGTTGACGTTTCGAGTTGGTTGTCTGTGCTGATATAAGTAAAACATACTTGGTGACTATATTGCAGCCATTGATGCAAACGTGTCTTACTGTTATAGCGAGTAAAATGCACGTCGGTATGCTATGAGTTGAATGGAATGTTTAGTATGCTACTATTTGCAGAGCGATTCAATCACTTTATGTCGCTAAGACTATTGTAGTAGAAAACATATTTAATTAACAGAGTTGGGTAAATGATAACAGGCTACACATATAAACGATTGTTGTCTGTTCTGAGATTAGTAAAACATAGAACTACATGGTGACTATATTGCAGCGGATGATGTAAATTGCAATCGCTAAAAACGTGTCTTACTACTGTGGGTAGTCGTTAGTGTTATTATGACGTGTATGGTAGGTTTGAATCAAAACTAGGAGGTGTTTATGATCGAAACTGTAGTCGTTAGAGCGCTAAAGTGATATGTGTTACAATGCCCGAACATAAAATGAAAGAGCAACAGTTAATTTTATTTTACTTTATTACAGAAACTTGGAGAACATTGCACCTACACCGCCAAGGAAGAGAGCAGCTGTCAGCCTAACCCAGATCTGTCGTCATGGAAGTCAGAGGGTGACAATGATGCAACTCCATCAGCACTGAGGTTTTTTCCTGCAAGGGAGCCTGGTGTGCAGCTGAATGCAGCAGACAACCACACTCCTCTAGACCTCTTCAAGTTGTTCTTTTCAGAGGATGCTGTGGAAACCCTCTGCCAGAACACCAACAAGCAAGCTGCTAGGAGCATTGCCAGAGGTGTAAAGTACAAATGGGTGGATGTTGGAGTTGCTGAATTCTACAGATACATTGGACTGGTTTCTACATGTGCATGATCAAGCTGGATCACATTTCTGACTACTGGAGGAGAAACACCATCTTGTCCATCCCTTTTGTGGCAGATGTGATGGTAAGAGACAGGTACCAAACCATATCATGGAATGTGCACATGAGTGACCCAAGCGAGGACATGGTGAATGATGCCTACCTTTATGTACCTACTTTTATGCACCTTATTTTATGTACCTACTATGCCTTTACTTTTATGCACCTTATTAAATTCACCTTCTTATGCACCAAGCTTGTTTGCAATTTCTTGTATGTACTTTCAAAGCTGATGGTTGTGGGGGAGAGAGCCACAATGACAGTCCAGGGCCATTGACAGGTGAGGGGCACTCACAGGGCAGTTTACACCTCTTTCATCAATATGCATAGTGGTCTAGGTGGAAAAAAGTGTCACCTTGTAAAATTCTTATAATTAGTGTAGAAATCACACACACTTTCTGAATGCTAAACTCAGCTATGTGGAGCAAACACATATGTTTACAAGGTTCAGAGTAAAAAAGAAAACTTCCAAAATATTTAGAATGTGTTTTTTGTAAAAAGTCTGAGCACCTCTAAAGCTAGAGTTAATTTGAGTGTCTTTAGATTGAATTTTAATACAAAACTTTTTTTACTACATTTCTTTTACTCTCATTTTATTATTGCTGAGTTGTTCTAGAATATAATCATAAATTCCACTTTTGCCTAATGGTTTTTAGTTAGGTGAAATATACAAAAATATCAGGCATGGCAGACTACCTAACAGAGTCAAAAAAAGCCCTCTGGGTTGGAAGTGTTAAGCGGACGTTTTTAAAGGACATCCTGGGGACTTGTGCTAACAGACCAAATTATAAGGTTCCCTAATAGTCCGTTTTAAGGCTCATGCGAACGTCACGCAGAGGACCTGCAGGTAAAGGTTAAGGGGACGTTTTTAAAGGAAGTCCTGGGAACGTGTGCTGACAGACCAAATTATAAGGTTCCATAAAAGTCCGTTTTAAGGCTCATACGAACGTCACGCATGAGGACCACAGGTAAAGGTAACGGGGACGTTTTTGAAGGACGTCCTGGGGACGTGTGCTGAGAGACCAAATTATAATGTTCCCTAAAAGTCCGATTTAAGACTCATGCGAATGTCACAGAAGGACCAAAGGTAGACTTGCTACGAACGTCAAAAACGTTCTGGTAACGTCCTCTAGCGAACGTTGTGGCGGGGACCAATTGGGGACCTTGCGAATGTCCTGTTAACGTCCTGGGGACGTTCCCTGTTTGCGGAGCTCACTGTTAATTCTGAAGGCCTTGGGAAGATTTCTCAGAGCCTGACAACACATGATAGCTGAAATATGATTGGATGAAAGCTCTAACATAAATAAACAACGCTGGAAGCTATGAAATGAAGAAAATTGACTATGGGGAATAATTTAATACATATTTATGAAAAGAAAATGTTAAAATGAAATGTATTTTATTAAATGTATTTTCTGATGATGTTTAGGCCAGCAGAGAAGGCCTTGCTGGCCCTGACGGACCACCACTGCGTGTATAGAAGCGTGATTTGTATTTAGGACTCTGGCGTAAAGGTTAACTACCTCCGCAGCTTTATTTTTAATAAAGCACATTTCCCCCCCCCCCAATGCAGTACAATTAAATCAGGATTTGCATTCATATTAACATGTTGTCCTACCGTAACCATTTTTGAGTGTGACCCTGAATCCCTATAGCACCACATTTAAAGTGTACCATTAAACACATGAGGCGCAAAAAGGTGACAGGCGAACAAAAGGTTAGACGGAGAGACAGACAAACAGGCAGGCAGGGAGCGAGGTGGGACAAGGACAGAACAGACAAGACAGGACTGGACAGTTAAACACAGGGGATGTATTCTTAGTTATTGAAAAGAATGGTCTCTGATATATATTGAGTGGTCACGGGAGAATGTTGAGAAAGTTTTGGTAACATGGTATGCTCAGGTGTTGGTGTGCTTGAGTGTTGCTAGTGTGTGCCTATGCTCGAGTGTTGGTATGCTTGAATGTTGCTAGTGAGTGCCTATGTGTACAATGGTAATGCAGGATGGTGGGGGGTGAGCAGGGGAGGGTCCGGGGGGATTTGTAGAACATTGAAAAGTTGTGTCTGTTGATATATGTAGCTTATGGTTAGGTTTTGGTGATGTTTTTGTTTAATTTAGAAATGATAGAAATAGTGACCAGGTATTTTCCGCACTTTTAGGTGGAGCTCAAGGCCAATTCTTCTGGACTGCGGCTTTAAGCATATCTGCCTATAACTGAAAATATAACTGAAAATATCTCCCAACCAAAACCTCAACCAGTCTACCTTCGGTAGCGGACAGGCATACTACCCGGAAGTGTAGGGGCTAGCCTACTGTCATTAGCGACGCTGCGCCTAAAACACATTAGTTTTGCAGCTTTGATTCCATTAGTTGGTGCTGGGGATCAGCTTACTACACAAACCCTTTGACAGGGATTCCAAATTTGTCCAGGATTTTGCCTCATCTGATATTTATGTTTCACAAACTAGTTTTTAGGCCCTTACAAGTTTTGGAAAGGGTATCTCCCTACCACGCCTTTGTCCAGGATTTTGCCTCATCTGATATTTATGTTTCACAAACTAGTTTTTAGGCCCTTACAAGTTTTGGAAAGGGTATCTCCCTACCACGCCCCCTCCCCTGCGACAAAGTGTCGTTCACACTTTCACAAACTCAAATATGGTCCCCCTACTGTACTAGCTGCAGAATCAGAGACATGATTGCCTATTAGTCATTTCAGGGCAACATCCGATTCTTCACAGCAGATATCTTTTCCAGGGTAGTTGCCACTCCTTCTCTGGACACATGATGCCTTAAATACTGCACCTCTGTCAGAAGAAAAGTGTAATTTACCCATGTTTGCATTGCGCCCTTTCCTAAGCAGTCCTGAGGACCATCTCCGGCCTCGGCAAGAGCTGTTCCAATGAAGATGAAAAATGATAACGTCAAGATATAAATTGACTGACTTAAAACGCTGGTCCCTGAATAAACCTGAGTGATCACATGTCTTTCAGGCTGTGTAACACCCCAGCAGAGGTGTCTGGGGGCCAGTTGTCTGACTCCAATCTTGTCTATCTGGATGGTGTCATTGTGTTCTCTGCTGATTTTACTACCAATTTGGACCATCTAAAGGCAGTGTTCCGGTCCAGATGTTGATCTTGACTTCTTTCACCTCACTCAGCTTGGGAGGGCTGATGTCAAATTGATGTTGTGATGGGGAGATTGGTGGGATATCAGCAGGGACAAGAATTGGTTCATCTTTGAGGTCATCGCTGTGGATGGTGGTGGAGTTATCCTTCAACCTTCACTTTTGACACTTTTAGAGATCTGTTTTTCTCTTTTGTGAAAATGCCTTTCACACATTTAAAGGGATCTTTATAACAGCCTGTTCCTGCTTTTTCCTTATTCTTTGCGTAATTTCTTCACATTCTCTATTCTTCACAGCTTGAAGAGCCTCTGTTTCAGGTCAGCTTGATGGAGGTGAATGCCCTTCCTGTGCTGCCTGTCTGATTCTCCTGCTTTGTTCACCAACTTCCACAACCCTCTTCTTTCTTTAACCAGATGTTGGATTTAGGGGATGAGGCATACCATTCCTGCTGACTTGTTCCTTCGCTCTACTACTTCAATATAGTGCTCTGTTTAAATCAGTGTCAATATAGCGCTCTGTTTAAATCAGTGTCAATCTAGCGCTCTGTTTAAATCAGTGTCAATCTAGCGCTCTGTTTAAATCAGTGTTGGATTGCTCATACTCAAGTAGTGCAGAATTAGTAGCCAGGCTTTTGCCCAGGACTCAGAAGTGCATATGTCTACAGTTTGAGCCTCACTCCACTGCTGTTTTTTATTGGATGTATTTTTTGTTATTGGTTTTAACCAGTGTTGTTTAGTAACGAAGTAGAAATAAGGCAAAATGGACTGCAATATGCAGTAGAATGACATATCCAAAACATTAAGATCAACAACGAAGGGGACACAACAATAATCGAAGCAAAATCATCTTC
Organism: Sprattus sprattus; assembly: GCF_963457725.1. NCBI lineage: Eukaryota > Metazoa > Chordata > Actinopteri > Clupeiformes > Clupeidae > Sprattus > Sprattus sprattus. Next base: position 31,774,402 of record NC_137910.1, read on the forward strand.
TGGTCTCAATCAAAAAATGAGAAACCCCACGATACGACCTCTTCATTAAATACCGACACCAGCACAACCTTTTAAACAAGTCAGGTTCATTCACCGCTGGGTAAGATCTGTATATAATATTTCAAGCTAGCTAATAACTGATAAAGATTATTTATTTGTATTCTATAGTCCATCTCTGGCGAGGTATCTATCTAGCGCCAGTTAGGATGGTGACAATCTAAAGTAGGCTACAGAACAGTAGGGTAGCAGTGTGGAGCAGGGGTGCAACTGCCCAGTGTCAGGGGGGTATGCAGCAACAATTTTGGCGCAGTCACTGTATGCCTACCATAATGGTAATGGTACGCTATGGTGCATACAGTATATACTGTACACACACACACACACAAATATATATATATTAGTAAATAATAAACAGTTGCAAACATTAACATTATAATGATAACCATTGCAACATAATGCCTTAAAACGCAAGAGTAAGCCTGCAAATAAAGATCTTTAAAGGTGATGATGTGTTACAATGCTGCTACCAAAATATTCTAGAGTGCTCTTTAGTTGCTACTAAATAATAACACGCCGTGCCTTTGCACTTGCCCATTCATCTAGTATTGCATCACGCCAACAGATAGCCTGTATGTTTAACAGCACAGCTAACATGAACAGCTAATGGTAACCATGGTAACCAGAGTTACGTTTCCAGCTTCTTGTTAGTTAATGTGAATGCTACCAGAGCCCGTCTGCCACCTTATATTTACCAGTTGTTATTTTTGCCTTAATAAAATTGGGATGTGTCATACATGGGATTGGTACAGTAGGGGTTTAACCAAAATCTAATTGTAGCTATCATCAGCCTAACTGATGAGGCTTAAGCTAGCCAAAAACCCCCATTTGGCTGCTACATTTCTATGTTAGCAAACGCTAGCTAGCCTGCTAGCTAGTCTGTTAACATTATTTGCAAGCCTCCAAGCACAAACGTATAGTCACCTTAAAACCTACCTGTTGCCTTTCACCATCCACTTATTTAATTGCTGTCGCATCCCCTGACATGTCGTCTCCTTTTCCCTCTTTCTTTTTCTGTTCCCAAAGCTCCCAACAGCTTTTTTGCTTTATCCATCTTCCATCCAACCAACTCACTACTCGTAGCTTAGTTCGAACTGCTTGAGTGTTTAGAGGTCACGGCCTCACGCTCCCTCTTCTATGTCAAAATTCTATTATGGAATCTTAAGAGATAAGGCTCTTACTCTAGCCTGTTTAGTCCTCTAAAATGTTATAAAATTAAGGAAATGCAGAAATGATTTAGAAACGCACAACAGCAGCTACAAAAATACCCCAAACATGTTTTTTTTTTTTTTTTACCATCGCTTTGGCGCTCCCATGGTGCGACGCCTCTATGCGCCGCATACAGCGCATACCCACTTTTTGCGCCACTGGTGTGGAGCAAGATAGCTGCTAGTAACCTTATTGTTCAAGGGATGTGTGTGCATGTTGCTGAAAGTATTTCACAGTTGAAGATTAAAAAAAAAAAATAAAATTCATGATGGCTATTTGAGATGTTTTGTTCAACATTGATAAAGTATGTTAAGCTCCTGGCAACTTGATGGCGTTTGCCAGGGAATAGCTCAGCGTGCAATTCCAGACGGTAACATTAACATTTTGACATCAACATTTACATTTTGAGTTTAACATTAACACATTTGTTGAATAGACTAGTTATGTACTAGTTGACATTAACCATAACTGTGTTAATTCTCACCTCCTGCTGACAGAGGTGTGAAAGGCTCTTATTAGCATATTGACTGTAGCCTCACACACAATGCAGCCATTGGTTGAAAATGACCATGATTTAAAATGTAACCATCTTGTGATTGGGGAAAGAGATTCTTCCCTATTGGTCAACTTTCAACTGACAAAATCGTAGCCCCTCCGATTATCAGCTATTGCCTCATAAAAACGAAATTAATAATTTATGTATAATAATATAGGCTACTAATAATGGTTAGATATGAAATTAATGAATTTCTTATTAATCATTTAAATAATCATAATCATAGTAGGCCTAATAGAAAGGCAGTTGCTTTAGACAAATCGAGCATTAGTCAGGAATTGAAAACCAGAGCTTTATTTACACAGAAAAACAGAGAAAAGAAGAAAAAAACAGCAGCAGCAATAACAGCAACACATCACTGGGACAAAATATTTTTGCAACGGCTTTAATAGTGGCGGAAATGTCTCTTTGCAGCCTCAGAGTCATACACCGGTGGTGGTAGTCTTGGCGAAGGTGTGCCGACACGAAGCCTTCTATGGTGCGTCAGCGCATATCTCGGGTCCAGGTCGAGTCTTCCCTGCAGAGCCGCACACAGGTCAGAGAGCTCGCTGCTTCTGAAAACTGGCTGCCGGACGATCCAGCCAGTTTCCCCCTCGTCTGTGCAATCCCCTTCATCGGACATCAGGTCCAGAGTTACGTCCTGCCATAGGTCCATTTCGTCCCTCGTCAAGACAGTCGTCCTCGCCTCCAACAGCTGTAAAGATAAACCAAATTAGTGCCGCTGTGCTGACACAACAATTACGCATATTTCTATACTTCGTCCATCAAATGTGTTTAACGGCTGGGATGTAGGCTACATTTGCTTATAAAGAACTTCGTTTCTGATGCAAAAACGTCACATTTTATTAACACGATTACAAAGGACCGTGCGCTGCAATTACTGTAGCCTACAGCTGATCTAATCCTTATCAATCTTACCCTCTTTCTTCTCTGGCGAAGACGGGCTGCAGATTTTGTGGCCGCTGCCTGGGCAGCAAGGCTTGGCTGGCTGTACCGGTAATTTCTCCGGACAGTCTCGTAATACGTCTTACAAGCCGCTGGAAAATAAATAATTAAGTTAAAAGTTAGAGTTAAGTTAAAAGTTAAATAACAGATAACATCGTTGTGCTACCTCAGATGCCACAGATAACAACAAACGGAAAACAAAAGTAATATATTAGGTCACTTACTTAAAATAATTCCACGGTCCACACCGCTCATGTCCGGACACTGGGACAGGGCAACCACCAAATCTGTTGTGACTGCTGTGTTATGCGGTGAGCTCAATCTGTGAAAAACAAAATGTCAATAGTTTAGTTGAATGATAGAGAATGATACACCGACTTTAGCTGAACAGATCCAGTATTTGTCTTTAAATCTCACATTGGTTCATATTGCATGGCGTTATCCTCTCTGTTGTGTAAACGCCTCAGTTTCCTGTAGTAGGCTAGTAGCCTACAATACAGATTTTCAGAGTTAGGCTAAGCAACAGGCATGGACAGTCTGGCACGTTTCACAATGATTTCCCTGGATAATTTACATTGCTTGCGGGCAAAGTCTGAGGCCTTGTATATCTGTAAGAAGAAATCACCTAAAAATAAATAGACTTACGGCGATTTTTGGATTATGCGCCCTTCATTTCCTGGGCGGCGCTGGACAGCTGCAGCTGTGATGCGGCGATAGGAGATTCCCGTTGAGAGGGAACTGGAGTGGAGAACTGGAGACGTCTTCACATTGGCATTCTGGCAGCAGTTTAAATTCCGCGGTTCAGGTTGAAATTGTTGGCGGGGGTGATCTCATTTGTCTCGCGAGACCGTTCGTGCGCTCACGACGCGTGTGTTTGGACGATGGCTATTAGTCAACAAATAAATCTAAAGTACCTGACACATAAACTTGGGAAAAATATGGAATTATAATATTTTTATGGAGGTCTAAATTGCTGGGGACAAAGCTGCATGAAGAATATACAATGTATGATATTGAGTATATTAGTGCAGCTATCTTTAAACCAGACATTTGTATTTATACAGTACATAATCACTTGTGTGTGCCAACACTCAATTACACTGTAAAAAGTGGTGCTGGGTAAAAGTTAATTGCACTAGATTAAAATGTAAAGATTTTCTCAATTCAATGTAGCTTTTGATTAAACAAACTAATATTGTGTTCAGAAAACTGTAACGTGTCTTAGAAAACTGTAACGTTCTGCCAATCTCTCCATTCCATAAGATTATCTTGGATGAGCATGACAGATGTGCTTTACGAACAATTTATCACCAGATGTACCCTAACAACTGTATAATTGAGGTTGACTGTTTTAGCATGACATGCAAAAGGGTATCATATCTCAATGTATATTTCTCCATAGAAGGATCTAGAGCAAAGAGATCAGCGTATAATGAGTGGTGTGCCAACACTAACAGTTTTGAGGTGCCCATCATTGACCCTCTATCTGAACCAAGACCAGCTGTTATAAAGCCGTTCTTAGTTGTTAATGTCATGACAAAAAGTACTACATGCAAACATGTTCTAGCTAAAGTTTCTAGGCTTAATCCCCATCCTGACAGACATTTTTATGGACAGCCAGTAGAAGTTTTGAGTTTGCAGGGAGCAGACACCACCCACCCGGCATCGTTCCTCCCTATGGGGGGGGGGGGGGGGTGTTTCAATCCAGGTCAATTCAATTAACATAACAAAACCTAGGCCTGGCCAAGGGGAAGGGGGGGGCCTTTCACACCAATGTGGGCTTCTACGGCAATACACAGGGTCGAAAACTGCGTAAATCCCACATTTCATGCAGTGATCTGTAGAAATGTGTTTGTGTTTGTCGATGTATTGAGTAGGGAAAGGGGTTCAAATCAGCCCATGTTTATGAGTTTGCTCATTTTAGTCTGAATAAACGTCATTATTCTAAAAATTCTGACCCTTTGCTTTTTTACTAACAGTATTTACTTGTACTTTTACTTTCAATACTTAAGTACATTTAATATCAGAAAATTACTTTTGATACTTAAGTACAGTAAAGATCAGATACTTTAATACTTTTACTTAAGTAGTATGCTAAAAGGTGACTTTTACTTTTACTTGAGTAATTTTCCAGTAACGTATCTGTATTTTTACTCAAGTATGGCTTTTGAGTACTTTATACACCACTGGTTTTAACTAAGGTTTTACTGATTACATACATTTATTACACGGCTCTTCTTAATGCTGTAGAATGCTCCATTCACTTGAATGGGGCTTCCCAACGTTCTGCGGTCAGTTATTAACCGATAGCAGACCGTTGCTATGCAATAATGACCGCTGTCAAGGAAAGTGGCCTTTTTGCCTCTGATTCACATCTTTCGTAGCACTCCGCAAGTAGTACGGTAACTTATCAATGGAGTTTCAGCGGACGGTTGAGCAGCTGTGTTCTAAAGAATGTTTGTTAAATGTTTGAAGTTCAACGTCTTTGACAAGCTATTTCTCTGCTTTCTCTGCTTTTTAACACTAATGGTAACAAATACATTGTAAAAAAAACACACTGTGTGAAGTTATATTTTCGTGTGGGCAAGTAGCCGTATAATAAGCGGGATAATGTATTGAACGCAGTCGGGGTGCTGTTCGCTTCGCGCCGGGGTGCTGTTCGCCCTGTCGGGGCTTATTTTCCCGACAATGACCTGCGTTCTAAACATTATCCCTTACATAACATGGCTTGGTACCAGAGTATATATCAAACCTTTTACACCCCTCTACTCCCTGGAGACCACTCAGATCAATCCATCAAGGTTTGGTGGTAGGGTGACTGCTCCTTTGCGGTTTTGGCCCCTAAACATTTTCCTTTCATTTATTTATTGATGGGTAACTTTAAGTATATTATTATCATCATCATCATCATCATCATCATCAACAACATCTTTATTATTATTAGTTTTAGTATCGTTGTTATTATTATTATTATTATTATTATTATTATTATAATTATTATTATATATATTATAAATAGTTTCAATTTAGTATTACTCTTAAATTTTATTATTTTATTATTGTTTTTATTATTATCATTGTTATTATAGCCCTTGTATTACTTTTAAGGAATGCACTGAAATCAGTATGAGGAAATGCCAAAGATTATTTCATTTTCAAAATAATACCACAAGAGGGCACCATTTCACTGTTCTAGTTGTGTGAACACCATTCCCAGTCATTTCCTAACCAAATGCAAAATCCTCACATTTCTGACATGCTAGTTTGAAACAATTATGAATCAATTAATCATAATGATGTGACAAACAAAGATTAGGCATTGCAAATACAATTAAAATAATTTAACTTTTCCAACATATAGCAACCAGGAACTCTACCATCAAGTCATTTATTGGAATTCAACATTCAAAAATGCAAACATTATTTGAAATACCTCTAAGTCCCAGCCTACACACACACACACACACACACACATTATACTGTATTTCATGTTAAGAGCGCAATGTCAAAGACGTGTGCATTTATTTAATTGTTATTCAGTGGAAACCTGGAGGAAAACACTTGACCAAAAATAATTCTATAAATGGTATGACTGCATATTTGTTTTATATTTGACATTTGTATTACTATCCTTTCAGACCATTATGAGCACAACATGTATTTTGTAGTGGGTATTGGACATTCAGAAAACTGCTTCATGCACTACAGGAAACATCATGTAGTCTAAGCATCTCTGCCCAACCAAACTGATCTTGTTCCATGCCATTTCTGAAGTATTAATGCATATTAAAATGTCTTTCATTTATTTATTTTGGGGCAAAATGACACAGAACAAGACGAACTGTGACATGCTAGGCACACAGATGAGGGATATACTCCTCTGCCCCTTAACAGGCATAGTAGTACATCAGTAAAAACCAATAATTTTACAATTAATAAAATTCCATTTTGCCTTCAGTGCACTTCCCATTGACATTTTCCACATTTCAACTTTGCTTTGATAAAGTTTTTTTTTTAATGCAGTAGCACATCTAACAGGCAAGAGACTAGACTGGGTGTCAGTGAGCCTGCCACAGAACTATAGTACTTAATTTTTATCATCAGGTGCCCAAGGCAACAAAAGCCTGAATGTTAACATTGGCTCCATTTTCATTATCACCATACGATTATGGATTTTACTGCATTTAGCTGATAATACAACGAGGAGCTCACCTTAAAAGAATTTGCTGGAAGGTTCCATTTCTCTCTCCAAATGAAATTTCATTTGACAAACAAGTACAATTAAGCTGCACTACTTGTTCAGTGTCAGAGTCTTTTCTGATTGAACTTAGACCAATTTACTGCCACTAAATGAGTTTGAATAATTTACATCCCAAATGTCTTGGGGACATTGGGTTTTGGAGTGCTTACTGGCAGCATGCTTTTTGAAGTTGATAATGGTTTGATGCCATTCTCTTTAGACCTATATGTACTTCAAAGTTAGGAGGTAAAATCCTTGCAGACTACACTGAAAGTTTACCAACATTTTGATGATTTTGTCAAGTAAAGCATAATTGCAACTTGCCATTTTAAACAGTATGTTACATGAGATATTATATTATTATGCCATTACATATAATCCATTTTAAACAGGATGTTATGTGAAATATTATATTATTATGTTGTTACAAATAGTCTATTTTATTAGGCCAAATGAATACTTTTGCAGCATCACCATAATCAACAATCTTGTCCAACTCAAGTTACAAATGAATCCTTGTTGTTATTACTGGTCCTGGTTATTCAGAGAATACCACAGGAGTAAAGTTTTATCTCAGGTGCAGTAGTTTCTGTCCTCTGCAATCTAACATATTGGCATAATGTTCCATTTTTTTAGTGTGACTGATTCATTTAATTTCTCATTTAGCAAACCCAAGATACCTCCGATGTATAACTGCTATCATCTCTATCATACATCCACATGCAACTTGCTGCAGAATTTAGTTAGAACTGGAAAAAATAATATTTTTCATGAACAATTGTGAAACATTCCTTAATTTGTCCGTATACTATAAAAGGCAATAACAAATCAATTTAAATCATTGTAAATGGTGAAGATAAACATCCCAAGAAATATTTTTTCAACTTTTCACCGTCCAATTTGATTAAAAGAATAAAAGGACTCGTAAAGGGAAATTATTTAAGACATTTGATATCTATACTCACACACACACCACAGCGTTTAGAGACACTAAGGCATCCAGCTATTCACTTCTTATCGAAATGTTATCAATGTCTAAGCGGAGCTCTTTTCCCAAGATCTTCAACTTGTTGTCTCAGGTTGCCATTTGAGTTTAGTTTCTTTAAGGATCTCCCATTTCCCTCTACAAATGTGCCCTTTGTGGTGTTTTCTTGGCAGGATAGCGTCCCTTTCTTTAATATTAGGACCTGATAACATGCTGATTTAGAGGACACTTACCCTCTGGTGGCTTACATTTCCAGATGATAACTTGTTTCCATTATTATGAGCCAACATTACTACTTTAAGCATCCTTTAAGCAATGCCGCGTTTGGCATGTTGCACTGCTATGCTTATGATCATTTGCTTCAGTGTGCATAAAAAGAGCGTGTAGAATTACAATATGGCACGTTTTACAATTTACTTCTAAGAAATGAAAAATCTGTGCAGTGTCATCATAACTGTAGTTTACTATCTATAGTGTTAACAGTACATAGTGTAAAAAAAAATATGAAATATTTTATGAGTGGGGTGTAAGTTCAGCACTAAATAAAAAGGAGCAATTATATATGCTTATGGACACAGGAAATTTGACTCCTTATGAAGTAAATGATACAACCATTCATGCATAGCACTTAAAACAATAATTTACTTACAGTGTCAATTAAAATGAAGAAGACAGTCAATTGAGGGAAAAAAGTAAACAGTGTCAATATTATTGTATCAAAGTGCTCAGAGCATCAGTAGCTCTTAGCTCTTGTCAGTGAGTTCAGTGATGATTGATCTCAACAGAATATATTCAATTATCATGTCAGATTGGAGAGGGTGTAAAACTAAACATATAGGTATCATATCAGATTGGAGAGGGTGTAAAACTAAACATATAGGTATCATGTCAGATTGGAGAGGGTGTCAAACTAAACATATAGGTATCATGTCAGATTGGAGAGGGTGTCAAACTAAACATATAGGTTGCCAGTGCTGGGGTGCTTCAGTGTAACATTCTTAGACGTGTTAATATTCCATCAGCGGTATTTTATGTATTCATAGAAGAACCATTTTTGATTGGGTGGCTTTCGTTGACAAAGCATTTCAAACAGATGTGAAAGTGTGCTGTGTGTTAGTGTGTGTTCCTTCCTGTTTCTTAGCTTCTTGCCAAGTGCCAACACACAAGGGTTCGCCTCAAATCATGTGAGCTGCACATGGAGCTAGGTTTGCATTGTATGACTTCACTCTCACTGTCTTAACTCTATGTTTATCCTGAAGTCTGCCAGACTAACTTTGGAAACCAGTCTTTTGCCTGTGTGGTTGGTCCATGGTGAATTTTTCAAACAGCTGTTTGTGCATTTCCCCATATTGACTGCGTTGGCCTGGCAGGGAGATCATGTCGATGTGAGGTGTGAATGAAAAAAAAAAAAAACATGCTGTAAATGCAACATTGTGATGCACATTTTACATTCCCAGCTGATGCAAGTAAAATTGTACGACCACACTGGTCCACCTGGCATCCCAGACCTAATTTACATTTGCATTTACTCAACTGTATCAGAATGTATGTTTGTAGAGACCTCATTTCATTTTCCCAGCTGCAAGCGTGTGGCTTAGTATTGTCAATGAGGGCAGGCTTCCGAATCTGTATAGATCAGTCTATAACTGCCTTTAAGTGGTGCGTCTAGGTATGAGCCTTTCAGCTTTATGGGTACCAATGACATCAAATCCATTGCATATTCACTGACTCAAAAAAGGTCATCCCCAATAATCACAAACCACTCTCGTGTATCCGTCCCACAGATGTCTAAGAACCACATTATCTATCTATTTTGACCACCAGCCCACACCATCTACTGTAAGGAATGCAACAGACACAGTTGGGTTCAGTTCTGAATTTGAATTTGTATGTCGTGTAGGGCCCATGCAGCATCAGGGTCAATGTCTCCACTCTCTCAAGAAGGCTGCTACTGCGCTTGATGACTTCTCTTTTGTCTCATGTGGAAGCACTCAGTATCTGCATTCCATGTATTTATGTACTGGGTGAATGTACTAGATAGGAGGAAGAGCACAAACCATTTGGACAGCTACATGCTGTATTGATCGTCCAGCAGTTGTCAGGAATGTTGTTACCAGCAACATCTCCAATAAAGCAAGTTTAGTGTTATATACTACATTTGACTCTCAAATTCTCTCAACATACAAGGTGTGACTATTGAAAACTAGACTGTTATTAAGTTTTCTTTACATACTCAAACTCATATTTCATACTGAAATGATCCAATGCAACCCTGATATCATTTTTTTTTCAACACAGAAAGTTATGCACAAATATATATCTATATTATTTTCTATTCATATTATTGCTTATATTTACATGTCAATTCAATTAATTTAAATAGCACCATTACCAATAGACATTGTCTCAAAGCGCTTTTCAGAGCCCACAACCTGACACCCCTAAAGCAAGCACAAGGTAACACTGGCAGAACAAGGCAGGCAGGCCTTAAGCAGAACAAGGCAGGCAGGCCACTCGCAGAGAGGCAACAGGAACAGTAAAGTTTGTCTCTGTCATTGCATTGACGAGGTTCCGTGTGACAGTGTCATACTCACAGTTCACACTGCTGTGGGGAAGTCTGTCACATCCACTTTGGAGTCTTTGTTTGTCTGGAGAATTAGCCACCATTGATTATTGTACACCTCAGACATCACAGGTCAAAAAACACAGCTCATTATGTACTTTGCTGAAAGCCTTCCTATAGACCGATCGTGACTTTATCAGACCCCACCCACCGTCTTTGATGAATGAAGTTGACAGGATTTTATGACCGTTTTAATTGTTTCACAGTGTGCACAACACCACAACCATTCAATACAAAATAACTAACTAATTCAATAATTAATGTGTGTGATATTCAAATATTTCAGCTTTTAGTTAATATTTCAGCAGATTAATATTGTATTTAATTAACATGATTATAACATTTTAATCCTATCAATATACATCCATATAGACCAAATGTAATAATCTACTACCATATGTCAGAAATATACTATCTGTTTTTTTCTGTTGGTTCCACAACCAAACTTCTTCTGGTGGTGGTGGTGGGGGCTGGTAGTATAGGATCACAAGGGCTCATTTTTCATTTTATAATAGGAGAGTGATCTTCTTTCTGTGGAAACATATAAGAAGGGATCACAAATACATTAATGAACGCAGTACATGTAACATCCAACATTCACACATTACCGGAAATCCTTGAAGAAAACCAAATGTCTAGTGTTTCAGTGAATGTTAAGAACATGGACAATGCCACTGAAGACCACTGTAAGATGTCAAGCAATCAACACAACAGGAAGTGATTAAAGTGAATACATTATTAAATGCATCTTACAATTATTATAAAAAAACTTTTGTGCACTGTATGCAGTTAAATATTTTGGTGAACTTTCTTTCTGTGTCAAATACATACACATGCACAGACAGAGCCCGGAACACTCTCCTCTTAAATCCAGGTGGAAACATTTCACCCTAAATGATTCTGTGGAATTTGGGAGAGACCCCTATTGGTTTCCTGCAAGGTGAGGAAGGCAGAGACTCACCACAATGTCCCTTATGGACGGGTGCAATCAGAACGGCATTATGCAAAGCCTCCCTTGATGAAAGCCAAGTACAGGAGGTTTTAGTTTACAGATGTTATTAAAGAAATGTAACAAGGTGGCTTGGCATTATGTCAAACGCTTCTAACTGTACACCAGTGTACAAAGAGTATCCTCTACCTATTGGAATAAGAGCCATGAAGGCATCCACTATACATCTATGCTTCAAAGGTATAGTTTCTGTCTTATGCTGCCACCCAACTGAAATGAATTCATAGACGAGAATTTCACATATTAAAACCTAAATCATTGATGCTGTTTATGGTGATACCGTTTAATTGTTTTGTACAGCCTCAAAAGAAAGTGACAGAACACAGTACTTTGAATTAGTTCTACTTTGCACTATTTCTGTTTTGCATGTTAAAGTGTGAAATATTCCTTAGTTCTCAAAACATCAGTTATTGTCCTTTGGGGTTGGTTTACAATTGGAAAGAGTATAATTACAATTGAGGAACAACTGCAATAAAACATCTGACCCCATGCCTTCCAGACCAAATATTTTGTGGTATCAAAGCCAGAGAGAACACATTTAAATCTTATGTTTTCAATATCAAAGTGTCTGCCAACTAACAGAGAACTCATTTAAGTCATGGACAGAACTACAAAGAAGGATCTTGAATGCACAAAATAAGATGAGCTCAGGGGTCATTTCACAAACAAACAAAATACCGTCCTTGTCACTACTTCCCCTGTAGTTCCAATGCTGAGGAGTAAGTGTTCTACTATTTCTGTTGACAACCCTGGGACAAACATTACATTACATTGTCCAAACTCAAAAGATCCAGAGAGCTCTTGCTGTTTACACTAACTAACAAAGGTTTTTTGTGCCTTTATTATTTCTATATAAAGATTTTATAATTGTAATTGTATATCATTTTAATGTATATCATTTTAATGTATATCATTTTGTTTTACCATATATGTCTTTACTTTCTATAACAATTCTGTGTTTTTAATGAACATGACAAAAATCTATTTCATTTTTATTTTGGATGGTTTTAGAGTAACACCTTCCTGAAGACAACTCCTCTGTAGAACTGCAGTAAACCAAGCTTTGAAAGGCTGCTCAGGTTGATGCACTCTAGGTTTTCAATATGCAATGTGGAAAGAAGTACAGATGCACTAGTTCCCAAATATTGGACACTTACACACATGCATTTTAAAATCCTTAAGTTAGGACAAAGATCACTTTTTTTCTCACTTTATTCTCAAAGTAATCTGTGCCATAGTAAGGAATACTCCAATTACTATACACACATTAACCTAGTAAACCCCAGTCAAATTCCAAAAAATGCTGCCAGTGAATCATCTGTATTAGAAAATAAAGCAATCTGTATAACACTTGAAATAAATAAGAATAACAAAATGTTTTATTTGAAATGTATGGGTGTGCCTGAAAAGATTTCAAATGTGTTGGAAAGGAACACGTTTCCAATTTGATATTTAAGTGCATGTTGTACATGTGTATTTGTAATTGAAGTGCATGTTGTACTGTACATGTGTATTTGTAAATTAAGTGCATGTTGTACATGTGTATTTGTTTATGTGTGCAAACTGATACAATACATACTTTATTTGATGACTTATGTATGCTTAAATAGGCCCCCTCCTCCTTTTTCAAATATTGCATTGAAGTAGTTGGAGGCTTAGGCTGTATCACTAGTTCAGATTCAGTAGCCCGTGCAGCACCATAGAGAAGCTGAATGCCATGCATAGAAGAATAAATGTGTTGGAAAGTATTGCACCATATGAGTTGAAAGCAGAAAGCCTGTAATCCTCAATAAAAGTAATAATAATAAAGTAGTAAACCATGTTGAAAACCTGAAAAGAACATTTTATATATATATATAAAATATGATTAAACACATTTATGTACAGATTGAGACTGCTTTTAGATGTAAGAGGGTCCGTTCAATTTCTTAAAATGGTGCTGTTATAGGGTTGCTACATGCTTTGCAGGACATACATAAATAGAATAATTAAATGCATGACAGGATGCCCAGCCTGCCAGGCTAATAAAGTTGCACTAGAACAAAAAAGTCTTTGGAAACATGCACATGCAATGTGTCACTGCTATAGGGCCATAGTAATCATGTGAAGTAGTCTGAAGAGGCACAAGGCTTTACCTAAATCCAAAAGAGGACTATGGCTATTACAAAGACATCATGTTCTTCAGCTAGGAGATTCTTTTCTTGGTCTTTTTTATCAATATTATACTGTGTTCATTTGACAAAATACACTATGTTTGTGTTTTTTGTGTTTGACCAACAAGTATTTACATGTGTTTATGTTGTAATGCAAGCTAAAATGCTACTTTGTCATTTGACAGTGATGAGTTGCTGTTAGTTGCTAGTTTCTGTTGATGTTGCTAGGCACTGTTTATGTGCGAATGAAAGCTATATTGCTGATACTTTGAATGGTCTTATTACCACATGTGGAAATCACTGCCTCCAGAATTATTGTGTGTCACATTCACACATTTATATTCACACATTAACATACACATTCTGCTTCCATAGCCCATTAGCAGGCTTCCACTAGCTAGCTATATGATTTTTATATGACTAAATAGGTTCCGTCACTCTTTTGACTAATTAGTGATGGCTAAGGCATGGACAAAATAAACTTATCACCAGTTAGCTTGCACTAATAAGGAGGGACATACATGTACAATAATATTCAAACTAATGTTTCATGTCCAATGAATGTTAGACTTTCTCATTCTCATAATTCAGAAGCTCCAAGGCAATTCAGAGAAAATACCTCAGAATATTAAAATAGAAACATATGTTTTTGTACTTTCATTTTGTTGACAATGACTAGATGGATACATTGGTTTGTGAAATTGTCACATGAAAACAGTCTTTGCGACTGTTACATATGATCTATGCAATTTCCTCATTTCCTATCTCGGTTTAAATTCTATGCATAAGCCAAAAGGTCACAGATTTCTGAAAGTCTTTTTTTTTATCGGTATGTGAACATACTACTTGATGACTGGATCCTCACATTTTCCTTTGCTGGTAACCTTTCACAATTAAGTCATCCTTTCCAGTCGCTGACACAATGTTGCTTTGCACCTTTAATTAGGTTTGAATGTTGCAGCTAGCACAACATGAGGATTAAACTTTATACTGGAAAATTATATAGTGTTTCAAAATGATGACCCTGTCAGTCTCCTGTACCGGTGCCAGATTTGCTGTGCATGATCTCTGGATTAATAGATGTGCTTTACACTGACAGATGTGCAATGACTTTTTAGTGCCGTTCCATGTGATTGAAATGTCTTCTACAGTATTTAATCTGCCCAATTTAGAACACTCGGTACACTGACTCCTAAGGTCTGGGCACAGTACAACAAGCAAGTGCATTTGGAATCACCTCTCATGTGTGTGTGTGTGTGTGTGTGTGTGTGTGTGGGGGGGGGTATTCCCATGCAAATAAAGGGAAATTACTCTAATCAAATAATGTATTGTATTTCTTGAAGAACACATACAATGTCACCTGTGTCGTGAAAGAACCTGACAAGTGCAATCCTTTCATACACAGCATTGGATAAATACCAAGAGCTGAATAACCACATTGTTCGCAGTCAGACTCTTTGCACACACATACTGTTTTAGGCAGAATCTTAGCTGTATACATTTTGCAATGGATTTAATCTGATACATTATTTTGTTTCCTTAGATACAGTACAGTATTTATTGAATTGTGCTGTGTATGAACTCATGGAATTACCCCTATGAAAGAATACATAAAACAAGTTTAAACTAAACCCAACATCTCGATTTTGAAAAAAAAAAGAAAGAAAAAGAAACACTCTTTTCACATCAACTAAAGAGAAAGATGGAAAGTAAGTGTGTGTTCTGTGCGCCTGTCTGAGAAAGAGCATGAAGAGCATGAAGACAGGGTTGGGGGAGGCCAGGAGACTGGCAAACACTGGAGAGTGGGAAGTTTGCATTGCCCATACCAACAAGCTCCTATCTCATTAACACACCCCTGAAATAAAAGAGGGCATTTTTGGCTCACAGCAAAAAAAAAATTATCATAGTGATGATGTTCCTTTGCCGTCAACAGAGCTGCGATAACGTTGTTTGATGATGACTTTCTCATGAATGTTAAGCAGCCACTGCAGCGGAGGAAAGGGGCTTATCAGTGCCTAATGCCCATCTCTAATTCTGCCCTTCTTGAACCAGCCATTTTCTAACAGCGTTAACTGTCAAATTTACATCCCGTCTTAATGCCACTAAAGAGTACAGGGGATGAGGAGTAAATGACAGCAATGTAATGAGAAAGCCATTCCTCTCTCTCGCAGAAAAACAGCCTCTCTACCTCAGTCTCACTTACAGGCTGGAGATTTGCAAAGTCAGAGAGCTTACCCCCAACATTTGGAAAGCAGAATTATCCCAAAAGGGTTTTTGTGACTAAAAATAAAATGGTCTCCCTAACAAAATATAGAGACAATGCATTCAAACTGTGAGCCATAATGAAATACTGATTTTTATTGTGAAATCATATTTCATTACCATAGCTCCCACTGCCATCATACACCTCAATCTAATTCAATAGAGCTCTTATTATAGTCAGTGAATAAAATAATACCACTAGACAATTTCTTTAGCATTTTTCAGATTTAAAAAAGGCCATTGTGTATTATGAAAAACATAAGTGGGCAATTTTTGTAGTTGTAATATTTGTACTACAAATAATTTGTTAATTTGAAGTATTCATTTTTTTTCATGCTACATGGTGAAAAACATGGTGACATAGTAAGTGAAAAATGTATATTAAAACATTCATAGCAGCTAATACAAATAAATGTCTTTCTTTGGCTGTTCAAGGTCTAAGTGGTGTTAATGAACATTATTGCTATGTTTCATTTCCATTGTTCCACTGTTATTTTATGAAATCCTCCAGTTTTATTATTGTAATCTTGATTTCCACTTGTTTTCTTACTGCATCACTTGCAAAATCCAAGTTCAAGTCCAATGTACATGGGAAATCTACATAGAACTAGCACATGAGTGGAGTTAGAGAGGACACCAGACAGCTGGAACACCCAATGCTGCAACTGCAAGACTGATTTAGGTACCCAGAGTCAGGAAGTCCCACTTGTACAAAATGTTTACTAAACTGTTTTAAAATGTTACTAACAGTGTAAGTGCTATGCTACTTTTCTCCTTCAAGACCAATTCATTGAGAATGCCGTAAATTGCAGCCCTCACAGGGAAACTGTAGCTATTCACTCATCGCCCAAAACAATGAATAAAAAGTCACTCAACCAATCAGCACTCGCCGCGTCCGATAAAACTGTCAAAATAGTCTGAATAGTGATGTGAAGGATGCTGTAACATGAACTAAATAAGATCAGTATTAAGTCAAACTAAAGCTGACCTGCTCTCCTCTGTAGTTAACGTAATGGAGCTTATGTAGTTTTTGCTGAAATCTCTAGGCTTTCCCTGTGATGTGTGATTGGGTGATGGTAATAATGTGATGAATATATCTATCCATGGCATATTGCAGCCCATTTGTCTGCTCTTTGATAATATCAACTAACTCCTCCTCAAAGGCAAAGTCTACAACCACATCTTTGAGATGGAAGAAACTGGCAACCTCACAAACTGGGAAGCCACACCCACCACACTGAAATCCACTGATCTGTGGAGTGACTACATCCTAAACACAAAATTATCTCACCATAACATGTTAACTAGAATGGACATGGATGAACATTTACAGTAAATGTAATCCATTACTGTACTTCAAGGTAGGGTAGGCGATGTATTTTAGAAGCACTTTTTGTTGTATTGCTTATAATTCACTTTACATTCCGACAGCATTGAATTAATCAAATGCTATGACAATATGTTTGGCAGTTGCAGGGCTACAAAAAACCTGTCCAATCAATTAATTCAGGCTGACCTGCGCATACTCAGCCTATGCACTCTTAGCTTGTGACCAGAGTCTTCCACAAGCCTAGGCAGACATATTGTTGAAGCTAGCAAGCTAGCCACACAAGAATAGCACAGAAAATGTAGGGCAAGGACCGTGTACCAAAAGGCCTCTATAGTTAACAAACACAAACTCTGTCTTGACCCAAACTTAGAAGGGCAATCCAAGAAGTTGGTTAGGGGAGTTGGCACAGCCATCCAACATGCCTCCTCCTCTCACACTGGGTGACAGTTGACTGACCACTGAGTCACAGATCTCTGTGGGCAACTAAGGAGATCAGGAGGAAAGGACAGGAGGCCAGGCAGTAGATGGTTTGTAGTTGTTGTGTGTAAGTTAGCATAATGAGCTAAAACCTAGCTCTTTGAACCAACACAGTCCCAGCATTTCAGGAGCCAAGGGGTAACGATGGTGTCACTGAGGGAGTTGAAAGGCCTGAAAAAATTATGCCATGGTTGCTGTATTTGTGTCGGACAGTTCATTCTCTAGTTTGCTTTTGGTTTTTGGGAAACTGGTTATTTTCCTGCACAACATAGAGTTAGGGTTTGGCAACCTATGTAGTTTATGTGCTAGCCCAACGCTAACACTAGTATGGAATTTATCTGTGTATATGTTCACCAGTGTCTGCATTGTAGTTTTTAGCAAGTGTCGTGTGAGGGTATTTCTCTTTTGTTAGCCTATGTTAGCTTTAAAATGGGACATTTGTTTTTAAAGATTTGTTTTGGGGCTTTTTATGCCTTTAATTGACAGAGCAGTGAAGATTGGGACAGGAAATGAGAGGGAGAAGAGTGGACAGGAGAAATGGCAACGAGCCGTATTCGAACCCGTGACCTTCTTGAGAGTCAAGCCCGAATGTGGTCGGGGCTACTGTTTGAGCCACAGTGCCCCCCATTAATGGGACATTTTTCAGATATTATGTAGCTTATCACAACTATACAAACACACAAAGACATGATCAGAATCAGAATTGTCATAATCAGAATCGTGTTTATTGGCAGAGTACGTTTTCACATACAAGGAATTTGACTCTGGGTTTAGTGGCTCTCAATGTATGATAGGGTAAGTCATGACGATGTTTTTGCCACACTCCTCTTCCAAAATCGTTGACTCTTCCTCCAGCAGCAGGCAGTTCGCATTCAGTAGGCAGTGCCCTTGGAGGGATCTGAAGACAGTGGCTGAGATAGTTTTTTTAGGGACTCTCAAAATCCAGCTTACCCTTGCTGTTTTGTCCAGCATCGCCTATCCTACCTCTAAGTATCTTCTTTTTTTTGCAAATTATTTTTATTGGTTTTCTTTTCATGTTGATAGTATACAGTACAATGACAATATCAATGCATAGAATGTCTTACAAATGTCACCATTAGAATCATATGACCCCAAAAATATAAATCAATTGTCAAAATTGTCAATCGTCAATCATTGTCAAAATTCCGGGTCAAATTTTGGATTTGAACACACTTACACACACACTGATAGACACAGTACAGACTACAATAAACGACTCACACATGGAAAAGAAAAATACAGATTACAAAGCAAAAATTAAAACAACCTCTAAGTATCTTTTTCGTGTATCTGTAGTTTAAAGTATCTATAATCAAGATACTTCTGAATCTGATACTTATTCAATATTATATATATATATATCCTGATTACATTCTACAGAGGCAAAATAGAAAGCATTCTGACGAGTTGTATCACTGGATCACTAGCATGTGAAGTGCAAGGCCTCTATTGCAAGTCCCTACAGTGGACAGTGTTCAAGATCCTACAAAAGATTACAGGAACTGTCCCATCCATCCAGGCCATCTAAAATGCACGGTGCAACTGCCAGGCCCTCAGCATTGTAAAGGACCCCACCCACCCACTCACCCTTCCCACATCCACTTCACCCTCTGGTCCTCTGGCAGAAGTTACCAGAGCATCTGTGCGTCCTCCACCAGACAATGCAACCGTTTCATTTCTCAGGCGGTGAGGTTCCACAATAGCCTGAACTCCCAGACCGTCAATGCACCGCTCTCCTGGATGACTTTTGACCTTCTTCTGTTTGCCCAATAAGCAGCACTGTCACTTTAGACAAAACTGCCACTGTAAACTGACCTTAACTACCTACTTCACAATTGGTGTATCCCATGCCATTTTAACACACTGACCTGCACAACTATTGCTGCTAGAACCGCTGCACCTATAACCAATGAGTGTCTTAACTCACTGTCTGTATCAAGTGTCCTTGTTTATGAAAATAATGTTCAATGTGTGCAGTGGTATTTGTTGTATAGTGTGTGTTTATGTAATGGTGTATAGTGCTGTGTCGTGTGTTTTAGCCTCCTTGCTAGCATTCCCGCCTCCCATGCCCGAGGTTGCGAGTTTGAATATGGTGTGGGACTGTGCTTGTCCACACAACACAGTTATATATCTGTGTGTGCTTACAGTGTTTTATATATTGTAAAGTCCTAATTAAGTATTTTTTTATTAACTACTTTTTAAAATATTTTGTTCTATGTGGCACTGTGGTCCTGTGATATGCAGAAATTACAATAAAAGCAGCAACCCAGAGTGTGTTCAGGTCCAACAACACAAAACTGGTAACACATCACAAGGTATTATGCACCTATGTATTAATTGAAGCTACACCCATCATTTACACAAAAAGATAACCAAGTTGTGCTGTTTTCGCAATTAACTCTTGTCTAGGGAAGAAAACTATAGATACACCCCAACCCTTTCCTGCTTACTGAGATGGCTAACTAGCCTAGCTAGTCTTCCATGGCTTGCTGAGCTTGAGGTAACTTGAAACTCTAAACTCAGTGCATCACAGAAGACCATGGTGAGATGATTACCACCAAAAATTTAATAATGACAAACTCTTCCCTTAGGGTGCTCGAGCCAGAGAAACTCAGAGTTACTGAAACAATTGCGTAGTCAAAATAATAATTGGAATATGAAATCATGCTACTGGGCACACAAGCCTCCTAGGCCCCACCCTGGGCTTACCTGGCATGTTTAATACTAAGATTGACACTGCATCAACACAGGATGCAATAAACCTCCTAATGCATCTGAATTGCAGACAAATAGCATATTGATGGACAAAATAAAGAGACACTACGAGGCTAATACCACAGGCAGTAGCTTTAGTCTAATAAATAACAACCCACATTGCTACACAGTGATCTCAAATCATTTTTTGTTTCAAGCAAACATCTTACCAAGATAATAAAAACGACAGAACGAAGAAGACATTTTTAAATATATGACCTAGCCTGACCTCATACAACCAATCAAACAAGGATAGCTTGCTTGACGTATCATAGGATTATTTGAATCACCATCCGTTTTATTTATTTGTAGAATGAAAATAAATATGCATGTCTGAAGATCCCCAATATTTTCTAAAGGCCCTCAAAAACCCTTATAATCTGAACCAGAAACTGAATTCCTTCATTCGCTAAGCACACCACATGTAAGTGTCCTGGGATGTCAGGATTTCGATGGAGGGTTTGGGGGTAAAGCAGAGTTTATTATGAACACAGACAGGGACAGGGGAATAGGACACAAACAGGGAGGACTAACAAACCAATGGGTAAACGTTCAGAAGTTCAAGTTTAACAAAAGAATATGACAAGGATGATACTGAAACGAGACAGTGACTGATTCAATATTTACAATGTATCTGAACTATTTTCGATCAAATGAATCTTATATCTCATCATTGGCAGGGAATTGGTAATTGACATAATGCCTCATAACAGGAGGGGAAGAAAATGGAGCGGGGCTATCAGGTGGAAAAGAGAGAGCTGGTTGGCTTTTCCAGAAGATTTAGATTTCAAATGTGGCAGAGGCATTCTTAAAGACATAAAAAAGACAAAGGAGCTGTAACATAGTATTTTATAAAAGAACAGAACACTCCTGTCCGTCCCTGACCGAGACGGATGGTTCACTTGGTCCCCGGGCGCTGAGAAGCTGCCCACTGCTCCTGGAGGATCCTGGAGGAAGGACGATCCGGGATGGGTTAAAAGCAGAGGGTGAATTCACAGCGACCTCAGGCCTGCGTGTGTGTGTGTGTGTGTCCTGGATCGCCTATCATATATAACACGTGTGGGTTGCAGTGAATCGCTTGTGCAATAAAAAAAAACTGACTTGAAAAGTCAGCCTTGTTTGTTTGTTTGTTTGTTAAAGAAGGTGAATAGAGATGTATAGTATCAGAAAAAAAGATGTGCTTTTGGAACACTGAAGCATGTAAATCTATTCTAGTAGAAAACAAAATTAGGAGCACTGAAAATGTGCATAATAAGTCCTCTTTAAATGCCATCAAAAGTAATTGCACAAATGGCATGTGGTTCTTAAATACATTTCACAGAAGCTCTTCATTACATGGGAAGATTTCATTGCAATGAAACTAAGGGAGGACCTCATTACTTTTTTCTTCACAGGTAAGCATGGGTCATATTTTATGAACAAGATCCATGTGAATAAAAACAGATCAAAACAAATCAATCAGTAAGTGGCTCTGGCTTTCATATGTTTCCTTACATCAATTAACTTCAATTTTTAGTTACCTTCAGAAAGTGTATCGTGCTATTTTGCCAACTCTGATAAAATGTGCTTTATACCTTTATACCTTATTTGGTGCATTTGAATATATTGTAAAGTTCATGCAAAGCACATGTCATGTAATTAATTCAAGGATTATACTGTATGTAGAAACCCTTCAAATAAAGGATTTCAGCATTTATCTTAAAAAAATTGTCAAATACTTAGAATTCTAAAATATTTAGCTTGCATTGAAAAGATAAAGAGATGAAAAAGAGATGCAAGGAATGTGAAAGCAGAGTAGTGCATCATTGTAACTGATAACCAGTTTCTGTGTGTACAACTTAAAGTCCAATGGCTTATCATTGTGGAACACCAGTTGAAATTGACCATTACATGAATAATGACAGATCTTAGCCCACCACTGAAAATAATCATTAGCAACCATTTGTAGCAAGCCAAACCAATGAAATCTGTAGCAATGTTTGCATTTTAAGCATTTTAAGCTTTTACCCTCTGGTTTGGTGGACCTTAAGTCTTGTCTGTGGATTTTAACTGTTTGAATGATGAAACAGATTCTTGAAAACGTCAGTAATAAGGTCTTTATGGGCTTCAGAAAATATGATCATTTTTGTTGAAGTATTTGTACATATAGTCGTTTATTAAATGAATTAGCTTCATAAATAATGGCTGTAATGACATTTTAGGGGACAGTAAGTCTGAGCTTTGGCAGGTAATGTATGATGTATGAGTTTCATGCCTCAGTAGTTCCTCAAAATGAATAGGCTCAGAGAGATAACTGAGGTTTGCAACCAGCCTGTTCACCAGAATTATCTACTTGTTGTCAATTTGCACAGTGGAATTACACATGCAAATTGCACAGCCTGCATAAACACCACTTGGAAATGATAAAAACAAATTGACAGAGGCCACAGAAGAAGGGTTCCTTTCACTGCCTAACCTAGGTCAAGCAATCCATGTATTTGACAATTGTGTGTACCCAATTTTGGTGTAATTATATGAACAAATTGTTCCTTGTAATCTTATTTTCTTAGCATTTTCGTAACACATAATTAGATGCATCCCTTTCTTACAGAAAAAGGACCAACAAAGCATCACTTTGTATTCTGATTTGGACTTCAGTTTTATGAGACAAAGTACACAGCAGTGGACAGTGTTCATGGAGTAGACAACATGAGTGGGTGAAATGTCAAGGTGGTTAAGCCTTTGGATAGATAGCTATTATGTGGAACTACTTTAGCCAATCATAGTGACATATACAGAATTTACATTAAACGGCATTTAATATTCATCATTCAAATAATCCCCACAAGACAACAATGTCTGCTATTAGATATCCCATGTGTTCAGGGCACACACTAGTAATCTGTATAAATCTGTAAATTACCATGATCAGCTTCTTCTTGTTATGTAATTTAGTTCTATTTATTAGGTGCAGCAACTTTATTATGTGTGTGATGCATTGTACAAAATATGCAGTAGAACAATGGATGGATAGTTGGGCAGCAGGAATCTGAGGACTTTTTAAGGGGATCAGTGGACAACCTTTGGTCTGCTCTGGAGATGTGAAAAATGCCTGGCTTGATCTTTCAGTGTATAAACTGGCAACATTTGTAATAACTGAAGGCAGAGACTAGTGGCTGTGCCTGACTTTTGGTACTGAGAGTTGACCACACATTTGCAGTGGCGCTCTCATTAGGGGTTTAATCTACTCAATTATGGGACAGTTTTCTGTTTCATTGCTCTATTTACCCTTGTAATAGTAACCTTAAGAGCACACTTTATACCCACTAAGCTGTTCTACAATACTTGAATGATCTCTCCCCATCTTATCCACTATTCATTTTGTGTGTAGCCTGTATACAATCTTATGTTTTTATGCATTGTGTACACTTGCCACATGAAAGCTAGCTTGCTTATGAATTCATCTGCCATGTTTCTGATTTTCTTCCCTCCCTTTCTCCTCCCTGCTTTCTAACTTATCCTATTCTCAGGTTGTCAACAAATGATGTTTCAGCCGTATTCCTCCCTTTCATTTATTCTAGGTATTCATAAGGCATCATGGACTTATGGACGTGTATCAATATATTAGTCTTTTATAGACACATATACGATGGCAGTTCACTGACTAAACTCAGTAAGTGGCATTCAGTTTAATAATTTGTCATGTCTTGGCCTGACTGTATTTCTGATCTGATTGGTGTGAAGACAACAGCAGGTTGGATTCCCTCGCCACCCGCTTGCAAGGAACTGTATGCTTTCATAGAAGCCAGTCAGAGAGGTTCAACACTCAATGGTACAATGGTGATTGGCTAAATTTAGAGGAGGATTAGGGGGAGGATCCTCACATTTGAATTGAGCGTAGCTGGAGGCGTGAAATAAAGAACTTAAACACGAGAATAGGGAGAATAGGCCCCCTACACATTTAGGAGGGTCTGTCTGAGAACAAATGGTAAACTCCTTGAGATCATTCCTTATTAAGCAGACATGTACAGTGTATTCCGTCTATGTGTGTGCAGTACTGAAACATTTATAGCACAAAACACACAAACATTTGTTTAATATGTACATGTTCACTTCATGGCATTATTATTAAATACCAAAGCCTTACCATACCAGCCAATTACTAAAATTCATATCCTATAGTCCTATACGTAACAGGGTGTCCACACGCGCTCGAACTTCACCAGAGAAGTTAAAGCATTGGTTCAGACTGTGATGAAATCAGCAGTCGGAAAGATCACTGTATTCTTCGGTCTATTTTTGACCAGTGTGTAGTTAAATAGGTCGAGAATCTTCTGTGATCCATCCCATATTATGTAGGCTCAGTATGAGCTGTTCCCATCAGGTAGAGAAAATACAATTCAGCGGTGCAAACTATCAGTCAGAATCTCAAACAGTAATAAGCAGAATTAAGCAGACTTTATAGAGGCTGTACTGCAGGACAAAACCACAAACTGACTGAGGCCTGAGGTTAAGGTTTTTTCATCCTGATGGTGTTGCCCATATGTGTTGATGGGTAAAGTTTCCCCATGGGGAAAATAATATATCATGATTGATTAATAATAGAAACTTGAATTCTAATTGTAAATGAACTCAGAACTCATGAATCTTCCTTTCTTCTCCCCAGTGGATGCCCCCCCACCCCCCTTACAACCTGGTGTGGCAGTACATAGCACAGCAACTCCCCCACAATTTCTATTGTTCTATTTCTATTTTATCGATGGGAATAAGTTGAATATTAGACATTCCTGTTGTGCTGATACATATATTTCTCCATATTGAGATTTTCTGGGTGTGTTCAAGTGTTGTCCATGCATCCATAGGTCAATTTACTGCAAGATCTCAATGACTTTCTCTATCGCTTCATTATTCTTTTCAAAATGTGGCCTGTTTACCCTGAGCACAGAACATACTCTCTCATTATAGTCTCATCCAAGAAGCCTTACAGAACCAGGTGCCTGAAATGACTTTGGGTTTCGACTGTGAATCTGAAAGGCAATGGAAGTAAAGTTTGAGTAATATGCCATAGAAGTTCTCTGGAGATTTTGAAGTGGTAAACACTGCTGCCTTATTTCTCACAACCTCTGCCATTCATTGATTGATCACATGAATCCATCTTGAGGTACCTCCAATGAGCTGAGCTGGCACTGATTGCATTATAAATGTATTCTCCACCAGTTTAGGAACTGTGAATGACTTGGAGTACTGTTTGCAGTGGTTTTGCACCTCTGTAACAGTTTGGGATCTGTGTTCAGGTCAGGCAGCTGACATGTTATGTACTTATCCACAAACTTGCACACTTTCTCATTTTGGTCCTTCTCAAATACAGGTGCAGGTCAAATACAGATGCATTCACCAGGCCAATGTGGTCATCCTCTAGCTTGATATTCCACCCCAAAAACATTGTTTATGACCTCACTGATGGGCTGTGCTGGTGACAAGAGTTGGTGTCTCAGCAGTGCATCAACACACTTGTCAAACATGCGCATCGTGGTAACAGGATTACTATGTCAAATCTCAGATTTCAATTCTGCAGTACTAAATGTACAGAAAAAATGTTTGGGTGCCGAGCTGCCATTGCAAAAAGGTCTCTGAGGGTTTATTCCCACTGGACAGGTGTTCCTCTCAAACGCGACATGAATCGAGTGGAGCATCTGTGTTGTGTACAAGTTGGTCCACTTCATGTTTGTCTTGAAGCATTCTTGAAGTTATTTTGTGCCCATCTCTGGGCATAGGTTTCCCTATACACATTTGTATGGACAAAGCAGACATTGCCAGTGCATTTCTGTGATACATTGAGCAAAGAAAAATTATTATAAACAGAAAAGAGATGTGCATTAAAATATCTGCTTGGCGTAACTGGGAGTCTCTGTGTTTCATCCAAAGTGTTTTTTCCAGTAGGGAACTGCACAAAGAAAGCCACGGCATCTAGTTTGGGGACTAGATATCAGATGGCTGTTAGCATGAATCAATTGGGCATCCACCATTCTGCTGACTAGTGTCCTGCTCAATGTCAGGTGAAAGCTTTCAAAGCTTTCATTGTTAGGCTGATTGCATACATTGTTTGGCTCTGAATGTTCTGTTTCAGTCGTGTCATACTTATCCCATGTATCAGTCTCCGTTATATCAGCTGCTACCGCAATATCTGCACTGATGTCATTCTTTTCTGCCAAGCTATTCATTTCATCCTCAAAAGCTGGCATATCATCCATTGTGGTTATGTCCTTATACTCTGATGTATCTCTTTTAGTTTTGATTAGGCACATTTGTTCATATCTGTGGTTAGGAAATGGTAATGCATACAGCAATGGACGGCATTTCTTCATGACAGCTATGACCAATCCACTCTGTCTTCTCTTCACATAACATGATTCAAACGTACAGACATCCATGTTCAGCATGTATTGACCATTCATGATTACACTCTTTTACCCGATTATAAAACAAGGCTCTGTGACACATTTGCACACATAAGTAGGGCCATTCTGTAAGTCCATTCAAAAGGATGCAATGGCTTCCTGCCAAAGGGTGCTTTCTTTTGGTGTTGACTGTTGTTCAAACTCTCCCTATGATTGTAATCAAGACAGGCGTCTTGTTGTTTGAGTATCTACTGTGGTCAGGGAATGATTTGGCTTGGTTGGGGATGCTCAGCATTTTCATTGTTGCGGCTACAGACCAGTTGAATCCGAGGTCAGGTCTCACAAACTAACATACCCACACACCGCAAAAAGTGACTGTTTGACAAATTACAGATCCAAAGTAGAACCCATTTCCCTCAACCGCTACATGCTAACATCACTAACCCCTACACCCAGTCTCTCATTTCACTCACAGAGAGTGTTGATGACAGAAAATGAATCTGACAGACCTTCTGGCAGACCTTCACAATCTGTAATGTTAGCCATGGTACTGTGGTTCCTGTAGCAAATGACCCAAACTATTTTCCAGAAAATTATCGATAGCTATTTTAACAAGGCATGAATCTATTCAAAGTCATTAAGTCAGCTGTTTGTTTTAGCAAGTGCTAAATGGAAAAGAAGTAAATAACATAATTGTTTAAAAAAAAAAAATACTAACATTTCCATTGTTTACAGTTCTGCGACGGACATTTGGTTCTGATCCCTCTCTTAAGTTCAAATCTCATTAAGAGTCCAGCGTTACACTGGCCCAGGTGGGCAAAACAGTTGATGAAAGGTGTCTTATTCTAATGAGCGCTACTTGGGACATCCACTGATCTCAAAATAAAGACTGGATAGAGCATCCTATTGGTTTTGGTCCGCGAGAATCGAAACTCGCACAATTTGACCGGCACCATGTTGTAGGGACCACTTTGAAACAAATCTATGCATTGACAGCAATGGGTAAACAAAAGGGACACAGCGTTGTGCTTTCACCTGCAACAAGCCAAACAAACCAGAAAATACTCCAGGATGACAATAAAAGTGCAAGTGAGGGCAGCAAAGATGAAGAATCCCAGCAAAAGAGACAATTTCCACGTACTTTCCACTTGTAAGTACATTTTTCCTGTATTTATTAGGCCTATGAATTATCATCAAGCTAATTGTAAAATCAGCGTGATGCTCAATAGATTTACCTAGCCTGAGCAAAATAATTCCAAAAATAAAAGACAAGACTATAATATTTGAATATTAAGCCAAATTAAAGTGGTTTCTGATTTGACTTATTAGTATGAATCGACATATTAACTTTAAGCTAGCCCTATATGACATATTACACGGTTTGACCTATAGCCCTAGAGTGGAACAAATACATTCCCACAGTGTGTATTTTCATGTTCTGGCTTGCAAATATCCATTAAACAGTTATTGAAATAAAGTTATTGAAAGCTACCAATTGGCCAGGTTCTAATCATCAACACTAAGAAAATACGATAAAGGAACAAGTTTCAATTTTTGTTATATGTTAGTGATCAGCTAACAGCAGAGCCTTCTACTACAACTGGAACTACATAACTACAATGGACATTACATTGAAATAAATTAAAGTGAAATTTAATAGAACAAACTAGAACAACGCACTTTTCCGATCAACGTATCAAATACTTATTTATTTCTCAATCCAATCAACATACTTTAAAACGAGCCCCCATGTGTCACATGTCATACCTCTAGGGTAGAAATGACATAAAATCAAATCAAATCATCAAATCAAACTTCAGACACGATGGTAACACAATGCGCCTCATAGTAGGTAGGAAAGAAGGGGGGGGGGGGGGGTACAATGGCAACAGGGGCAAGAAAAAACTCCCTGTTAGGCAGGAAGAAACCTTAAGCAGAACCACGGCACATAAGGGGGGACCCATCTGCTTGAGGTCGGCCGGGTGGAGATAGGAAGGGGGGGAAGGGGGAGGGTAATGTGGCAGAAGGGGAAGGGAAACAACAGGGGTTGGACACAGCCAGCATTTGGTCGCTGGACATAGTATGTATACAGACATCCGGTGGTAAATACATGATACAGGCAAGACCAGTGTACGTTACTCATAGGGTTACTGTTACAGGGGTAAGGGATGTAGGGACAGAAAAACATTTCAGTGGTGGCAATAATATGTTTAGTATATGTTTAGTTATGCTGGCATTTAGCATTTTGTTTGGTTTAGTACATATTGGGATTTTAGTCGTAAGCTTTGTTTAGGGTTGCAGGGTACACAGGCATAGACATAGACGAAGAGCCGACGGAGTTGCTTTCACAGTGGTTTTATTTGAGATTTCAAGCAATGATCCAACCCAATCCACTAAACGTAATCCACGGTACAATGCACAAAGACAAGGACAAACAAAGGATCAGCAGGACACGCCATTACTGGGCCAAGACCAGCGGCTTCGGCAGAGACTGCTGCAGGTCGAATCTCCTGAAGGAGGAGGAGCCAGAGCTTTTATGGAGTCAGGTGAACCTGCGTGCCAGGTGCACCCAATTAAGGCTCTTCACCTCCAATCAACCAAACTTCACACAGAGGGCACAAACATATGGTTAGACACATTTCATGGGCAGAGGCCAGCAGGCCGTCACAGCGCGTGACTGGAGTCTTTCACAAGGCTCAGCAAACATTTTGGTATAAAAGCTAGCAACTTAGTCACACATTATTGACAACAACAGCTTGTACTGCTAAACAAAGCAAGACAAGAAAGACAGAAGTGCGGACAGACGGCCAGACTCCTCCTCCGCCATCCGGTGAATCAACGCATTCCAACATGTAAGTGTGGTTCGAGTCTACTGTTGCTGGTTTCTCCAGGATTGTGTCCCCTATTGTGAGAATGTGAATTTTCCCCCTTCTCACCGTGACTCGCTGGAGAGGAGTTTGACCCTTATGCGGGGTGGACTCCCCTACCGCAATGGTTTGTTCTGTGCTCCCACACGTTGTTGGTTGGGTCCAGATTGGCCAATTGGTCCAATTAGGTCCAGGTGGCTGTGCTATTTTATGGCTGCACTCAGACGTGTCCGTTAATCCGGCAAGGTTGACGCATCCCCATTTACTTTGAATGGGGTGATGTCATCCTTTGCCGAACTGAATTCTGACTCCGTTTGGTTCCGTTGCGTTGCGTTTCATGCATTGCTAGCGGCTAGAGTTGAAAAATGTTCAGCTTTTCGAGAGGCAACACATCAGCCAATCAAATCGCCTTTCATGCATAACTGACAGCACAGGCTCTAGCCAATCAGATCGCGTTTATGCTCAAAAGAGTGGGAAGCTAAAAAAAAAAGATGGCGGACCAAACTCCGTAGATGGTCGTATTTGTACCTATAAGTTGTTTGTTTGACCTTTTTTTTGCTAGTTACCGAGAAATACACACTGTACCATGTCAAAACCCTGTTATTGTAACTAAAAAATACGTCTGATAGGATTTGCGAGGTGTCTGAGACACCTATCTAATGTTAGCATGCTACTACTCATAAGGTAAACAGCTTGCTAGTGGCGTGATTGACACCAATCTCACTATTACATTTCTGTCATCAACACAACCCCATGCGCCAGATTCCTCCTCCTTCATCCGTTGGCTCAACGCATTGTAACAGATACGTCTGAGTGCTCTGAAAGGTTGCCTCAATCAGAGAGTGGAGAGGCATTTGGAAAAAAGATTGAACAGGCATGAGAGAGGCCGTTCAAGGCGTAAAAGAAAAAGAACACTTACCTGCTGTGAGGCTAAGTTATCTTGTATCTTGATGTGTGGATACAGTTTTGGTCACTAGCGAATCTGTGCTTAGTGAATCGGTGCTTAGCAAATCTGTGACTAGCGAATCTGTGACTAGCGAATCTCTGCCTAGAATGTTCAAGAATGTGGCTGGATCGTGCCTAGTTTTGCCTAGTGTTTGTAGCACTTTGAGTGTGGCTGTCTTTGTGTTTTTGACCCTTCTTCCCAACTTCACCACCAAGTCCAGTCGCCCACATCCCAAAAATGTGGGGTGACCGCCTCGGTCCCTCACATTTGAAGTCAAGGGGAGAATACTCGTAGCTTAGCTGCACACTTTTATAATGTAGGTACATGGGACAATCATGCCAAAAGTGCTCTGTTACTATGATGGTGCGAAACATATGGCGGGTAAAACAAATACACTGCCCACTTAAAATGTATCCCATTTATTTTCATAGCCATATTCATCATAGGAATAAAATCCAGACAGCAACTGCAACCTTGAAGTAAACATTACTGTCACCTACAGTAAGAGCAGAGTAGACTTCCTGTGCTTTACCTGTTAGCACACACTGTAAAAGCGATGTGCTGTCAGTGTCTGACCAGTTTCTACGCCTAACCGCTCAAAAAGTAAGCAAAAAGTCTCAAGGTCTTGTTCATTAAACTGAAGAACCAAATGCAGATCCTTGGCAACATCAAGCCCCCGACTAGGGGCAGGATGAACAATCTGGCCTCCACCCACAGGCTCAGCAGGAAACCTACGCGCATCCAGCTCAAGTCTTTTAACTTCCACCTCTTACTTTAATCTCTCAACAGCCTATTTCTCTCTCTCCATTTGCAAAAAAATCAACTCCCTGTTCTGGTCAAAAGAGAACCTAGCTTCCATAGAAACAGGTGAATCAGCAGCAGCATACTGTTCCGTTATAATCCCTGCTTCTACCAAATGCATTTTTGTGCTAAACCTAATGCCCTCTTTCGACCTCTTATCCCGACCTGCGCATGATAATGCTCAGCGATTTTCAACAGCTGGTTTCTAGAACAGCTGGTCAACATCTCCTCTGAAGGAGCTTTGAGAAAATCCTCCACACTGGCCATCAGAACAATTTGTAAACACAACCACAAACTCACAACGCTGCTGAGCTCACAGCCCTGACAGTCAACCGGCGTTACCGAGGCCTGTCCCTCTAACTGCCTACCCAGAATCTAAATAAGCTCCCCCCCTAGTCTTCAGGTGCTTTTGCAGCGGACTCCTTAAAACACCAAGCCCGATAGCCCGGGAAGGCAACCAGAAACTGGCGACCTCACGCAGCAACTACGGAGTGTCCCAGAGCAAATGCTACTAACCACTCCACACCACATTAACCACCCCCCAAACGAATTCCAAAGGGAAGATGCTCTTAGCCTAACAGGAACAAACCACGGCAACTTACCACTGACGTGACCTACCAGACAACAGATCTCAGCGCCACACAACCGATAACCCTTCAACTGGCATAAATGGCCCGTTTACACAATACACAATGCTTACTTAAATACCAAAACACAAACTACTCACCACACTGGTCGCTCTCCCAAACAACCAGTTTCACCACTCACAGCAACTGCTGCTTCTTCTACCATTAACCTCTGACGTCACCGGAAAAAGGTTGAACACAATTGGACAAGCCCCCATGTGACGCAGCCTGACTCAGAGCTATGTCAACAACGAGGGAGACGGACGAGGGATGAGCGAAAACACTATAATTTATTACAATACTTAATTAACGATAACAAAAGTAAATCACACAGTCAATAACGCAGCCGTCTGCAACCGGGAAGGGATCTCTCCTGGGAACTGGAGAAGAAGACCTGATATAGCCCATAGAGCCAAACCGGGCACAGGTGTGGCTCATCAGACCACTCCAACAGGACACCTGGAAAAGAGCCAATGGAAAAGACACCTTGTGGAGTGGAGGGGTCGTCACAAGCGTCCCTAGGGTCCCTCAGGTGTCCATTGGTTAGTTTAACTCTTTGGTGACGGTCCATTCAAATTTCGGTCACTCATGGCTGGTCACGTATCTGGTTACATTCTTGTTCTATTTCACTCAATCTTCGTTCCCATGGTACTGAAAATGTTGTTTACAGTTGTCCAATCACAAGGATGTATTTTATTTGAGTACCCAATCTCAAATACCATTGGTTTAGAGACGTTTTACCGGAAAAAATAATTGATGGCGCTTCATTTCAAACATGGCGTTTTCAAGCAAAGTGTATACGCTCGATCAAGCTGTTCAGCTTTGTTTACAAACGGACAACGAAGAGGATAACGATGTAGATAGTTCAACTGGTAGGATGAGCAGTGGAGAAGAGTAAGAACTTGACAATCTGTTAATGAATGATTGTGATCTGATCAAGAATTGAGGTGAGATGCATCTATGTTGATTCCTGAACGACACGCTGTTTATCCTTACATTACAATTTCCGCTTTTTTGCGCCATCAATATACATAATTTTTAGTAACACTAAACGTTTGAACATTATATTATTATTTGGAAGGGGTTATTGGAAGTTATTAGACGTTTTCTTGAAATAACCAATGTGTTTCCAGTGTTTTGGGTCCACGTGGAATGACGTGTCATTCATGCATTCGTTCGTGTCATATGGCCCGTATTTAGATCGCGATACAAATTATTTTATACAGTGCTATCACTTCTGTCTCATAGTTCTTTTGTTTTGTATCTTGATCAACCAAAATAAATGCTTATATATTTCTATACTTGCATTTGTGTTGTTATTTCTTGTAATAGCTTTGTAGTTTTCAAGTTTGGCACAGTAAGGGCTACCACAAATAGGTCACTCTTGACCTTCCATGCCATGTTTGTTTATTGAAGTAACCTGATCAAATAATTGTTGTTCATGTTGTTCAAATGTTCTATAGTGACATGTTTTATATCTATTTAGGCAAATACATTGGTGTTTCAAGAAGATACAGAAAATTATTTTTTTCTAAATAATTATGTTTTTCCGTTTTTTTCAGCGACCTATAGATGCATGAAAGGAGATGAAGATTTTGTCAAATTGATTCCAAACTTCGCAGGAAGATTCCTTACAATATATACTAAAACTTAGCGTTTGCACAATTGCAGTAATTTAAACATGATGGCAACCACAGCAGATTACACCTACATTTTGTGTTTTATTTCAGAAATATCGCCGCATAAATTAGCTTAAATTATTTATTAATAATTTAAATTGAGAGAATTTAAAAAAAAAATCTATTCTACATTCATCACCCTTTAAAATGAATCATAATATATGGTGTTATGTGCAATATTTGCAGAGATATCCAAGGTTTACAAAAAGTCACTAAAAATGGTCAATTTTGGGGCAGTCACCAAAGAGTTAACATAAAATGTGGACCGATACACAAGTTCACCAATTACACACCACAAGACCCAGATAGCAAGCATTAATTGGTCACCTAGTAGATTTTGGTTGACAACCCTGGTATGCCACTTCTTGTCCTATCTCCGACCACCATAATCTTTAATGAGGTAAGAGTAGTGTTCGATATAATGGTGTTTTGGTCTCAAAAGCAAATTGAGGAATACCTCCTTAAGTAACTGCATCCTGTTATGACTCTTTTAACAGCATTAGGATGTCCCAAAATCGGTCCCCTCCTGGAATACTTGATCCGAAGACAAGTGGGAGCATAAGGTTATCATGGCCCTTTTCACCATTTCCTTGAAAGGAACAATTAAGTGGAATTAGATGGGAAAGTCAACTTTTGAGTGCAAGTGTGGCATAACAATATGGTGAGTGGAGATGGGACTAACTATAGCACGACTACGCCACCCTGGGAGTTTCGCCCAGGGAAATAGTTGGAGTTAAACTAGCACACATACTAGGGGCACACAGGTTCGTCAACGGAGGAAGCTGGAGACGTGTTTCCATAAATAATAAATATGTTTTATTAATACACAAATATAAAATACAGAAGTTGGTAACAGTAGGGGACAGACAAGGGACGACACAGGTACAACAGAATGAACACAACACAACACAGACACTGGACTGAGGCTTACCAGTCAGGCAGGAGTTTAGGAAGCAGGGTTTAGCTCCAGGGGGACACAGCAACCGTGCACTGCTCACATCAAATGCACATAAAGGGGTGAATCCACACACACACACACACACACACACACACACACACACACACACACACACACCAAAATGGGTTAAAAATCACACACAGGAGATATTACCACCGCTAGGGTGGGGAAGGATGAACTACCTAACCTCAAGCACCCAGCACAGTCAACACACACAGGAGATATTACCACCGCTAGGGTGGGGAAGGATGAACTACCTAACCTCAAGCACCCAGCACAGTCAACACACACAGGAGATATTACCACCGCTAGGGTGGGGAAGGATGAACTACCTAACCTCAAGCACCCAGCACAGTCAACACACACAGGAGATATTACCACCGCTAGGGTGGGGAAGGATGAACTACCTAACCTCAAGCACCCAGCACAGTCAACACACACAGGAGATATTACCACCGCTAGGGTGGGGAAGGATGAACTACCTAACCTCAAGCACCCAGCACAGTCAACACACACAGGAGATATTACCACCGCTAGGGTGGGGAAGGATGAACTACCTAACCTCAAGCACCCAGCACAGTCAACACACACAGGAGATATTACCACCGCTAGGGTGGGGAAGGATGAACTACCTAACCTCAAGCACCCAGCACAGTCAACACACACAGGAGATATTACCACCGCTAGGGTGGGGAAGGATGAACTACCTAACCTCAAGCACCCAGCACAGTCAACACACACAGGAGATATTACCACCGCTAGGGTGGGGAAGGATGAACTACCTAACCTCAAGCACCCAGCACAGTCAACACACACAGGAGATATTACCACCGCTAGGGTGGGGAAGGATGAACTACCTAACCTCAAGCACCCAGCACAGTCAACAGAACATTGAACACGTAACAAACCGAAACAAAAGTAACCACCCGAAGATGGATACAAATAAACAGAAAAGAAATATGAAACAAATAACATTAACACAACTACGCAGCACACGCAGACACAGGTACACGCAGGAGCAGCTCTATCAAACTGCAGATGCGTGGAAGGGAGACGAAACGTTACAATCACTGTAAACAAAACAGTCCTAGCAAAACAGCAGCAGCGTCAATTCCTATGGGAGAGATTAAACGTTACCGCCACACAACACTAGTAATATATATTAAAATAAACAGCAAGGTAACCTACCAAGCATCTTAAGGTGCGGAACGCAGGCAGTGGCGGCTATGCGTCCGCTGGCTAAATAGGAGTATAAAAAGTATGGGTGAGTACCTAGCTAAATCACCACAACCGTTTGTGAAGAGCAAGGACCCATACATACCTGTATGTCGATCACAAATAACGCACAAGCCAACTCCGGGAGTGAAACCGGGGACGGTGCAAGGCTGGAAATGAGGACTCAACCAGACATGGTCATACCTACCACCAACCCGGTGGACCTGAGCTTGACGCAAACAGCTACCGTGGAGTATGATGCATGCCCAGTTGGCACCTCGTTGTTGACTTATAGGGGCTGTACAGACTGACAAGAGTGCCACCTTATTACTGGCAAATTAGGTAGACGGGGGAAAGTTAACAGACGGCGCAGTGACGTCAGCTTAAATTCCGTACTGCTACACAAGGAAAGGAAGGAAAATATCGCCTCATTCAGATCATCTAGAGAGAAATATCTCAGTGACATCATACCTTTCAAACAAAGGGCAAGTTCCACTGGAATTTCATCTTCCAACAGGTCATGTTTGGGAGAAATCTTGTGATGGGGTGAAAATATGAGAGACGGTCATAGAAAACACAAGTATTTTTGATACTTCATTCAAGAAATGCAGCACAGTCATGCTGTTTTTTTTTTGTTCTCATCTGACAACAATCAGTGGTTGCATCTGATGTCTGCACATCTGTTCTGGCAACAATGGGAAAGATTGATTCAAACCAGAAAGTCCAAATCATTGGCAACAGAGAAGGAGTCAAATAATGTCTCAACATAGACACGCTCCTTACAGAGTCTAAAGACCACCTCCAGTGAAAAGTTTTTAACCTTGTTAACACGTCTATATGGTGGTTTTTATATGATACGACATATCATGAAGCCATGAAGGGATGTTTTTGCCATTGATGTCATTTTGTGGAACAGAGATGAGATTTGAGGGGTTTAATCAATGCCAGGAGAGGAATTTTAAATTATTCACGAGGGGTGCAAACACTTGCATATCAATGGAGTTGCACAACAATGCAAGCTGAATGGCCAATGTAGGGTGATATTTTACTGACTGGTTGTCTGATGACTAATAAACTTCATATACTTTGTACATTAACCTTGATGTTCCAAGAGGGTTTGAAATTTAAAAATCATCCACATAGAAAATCAAAGAAAACTTGAGACCTTCTGCAAAAAGGATTTCCTGCTAGTAGGAGCCATCAACATATGATGTGTAACAGGTTGCAGGGTGGGCAGTGCAGTAAACTGAGGAATCAGTCACCAGGGAGGTTAAAAGAAGGTTTTATTTCCGTAAACTCAACACAAACAGGTACAACTTGGGTTTCTCTCCCCCCAAACTCAAAAGTCAAACTCCAAACACAAAAGGTCCCTCTTCCATCTTCATTCAGGGTTGAACAAATAACACAAAACTTCAGGTAACTTTCCTCTGGCAGCCGGTTCCAAGTGGGTCCATCCAGGGGTTAAGGTTAACTGACTGAATGGTGTTTTGTTGGCCCTCCAGGTGTTAGGTAGCTGACTGTGGCAACCAAAATGGGTTGAAGTGTTGGCCTGCTCGTGCTCGTCTTGGGCATCTGACAGGTCTTCTCCCAACATCATCGTTTCTGACTCCACCTTCGGAGAGGGGCTGCTTGTGCCATCTATTGCTGCTATTGGGGTTGCCTGGTCACCTTGTGGGCCGGTTTCTGATGGGCTGGAGCTGGGCATTTGATGTCCCACCGTCCCATCTTGGCCAGCTCCACATATGGCCTTGTATCGTGCTGATTAGGTAGAGCTTGGAACCACATGCCATCCTCATCCTCTTCATTTGCCTCTGGTCTGTCATAATTTTCTGCTTTGGATGGCTTCTACGATACACCCTGGTGTTCACTAGGAGGAGGGTTGAAAAGTCAATGGCAGGAGTGCCTGCCTGGAGTGATTGTAGGTCTGCTCGCAAGCGGATGGGACCTGCATCGATGGTGGCAAGCACTGCTTTTTGTGCAAGCTGTTCTGGTAGTACCTCAGGCACGTCAACTCCAATTGAACTGTATTGCCAGAGACCAAGGCTGTAAAAAGTTGTGTGGACAGATCAATATTCTGATGTGACAGGGCTTTGGCATTACGGTTTGCTGTTCCAGGGCAATATTTCAAGTGAAAGTCAAAAACTGCCAACTGGGAGGCCCACCTCTGTTCAACGGCAGCCAACTTGGCGGGATTGCTGTCTGTATAGACAATACATTTAGCCCGCACAGGTATTCCCCGAACCGCTCCGTCACCGCCCATTTCAATGCCAGGAACTCAAGCTTTATCGAACTGTAGTTCGACATATTTTTTTTCAGATGGCTGCAAGGTTCTAAATGCGAATGCAATGGGTTGTCTATTCCCGCCCACCAAATGATACAGGACTGAGCACAGGCCCTGGTGACTGGCATCGATTTCAAGGATAAACTGCTTTGAAAATTCTGCATACTTGAGAACTGGGGCGCTTATAAGTTCCTGGGCATGGCTTTTCTTTCCCTTCCCTTGGACTTCTGCTACGGGCTTGTGTAATGGCCTGCTTGCTTTGCAAAGCCTACCACGAACCTGTGGTTATAAGAGGCGAACCCCAAGAATGAACGCAGGCCGGTCAGGGTGCTTCCACTGTAAGACAGTATGTATCTTATCTAGGTCAGTCGCCACTCCACAAGCCAATATTACATGTCCTAGATATTGCACCTCCTCTTGGATAATATGGCATTGGCCTAATTTGAGTTTTATGTTGTGTTCTTTGAGCCTACTCAAGACCAATTGTAGCCTTTTAAATTCTGTTGAGACGAGGCTGAAAAGATCACAATATCATCCAATTACAAAGGCAAGGAGTGGAACTTTGGTCGCCAAATTTTTCCTATGTCAAACAGTAGTTTGACTTAGGAAAGTCCAGTCGTGACATATGGGGGCAATATCCGATCGGTTTTGTTTTGTGGGGCGTAGTCGTGGTTTTTCGTAGTAGGGCAGCTAGTTACAAGCGCCTCTGTGCTGGGTTTAAGGTTCCAGTGACGGGAGTCTGGACTGGCGGGCAACGCCACGGATTAAGGCTGCATCGACTTTGGTCTGGATGGCTGGCATCTGACGGTATTGGTGAGGGTATATTTCTTTTGTTCACTGATCCACGGTTCTTGGGCTCTGTCAAAAGCTTGTACTCCGGTTATGGATCAGAACAGACGACTGGTCAAAAGTCAGATGCTGAGGCGTCCGCTATTACACATAGTATGATAACTTTCAAACAGCAAAAAACCTTTGCAAACGCAAAATGAGTTAAATAGATTTGACACTGTTGAAAGGGAAAAGAAACGATTATTGGAACAGGAAAAAATAGAGTTAGAACATTTATTGGAATAGGAAAAATGCAGTTAAAGAGCACTTGGCTAAACCTGATGGCAAAGGGGAAATACGGCAATTCCAATCATCCATCAGGCCCAACAAGTATGGTTAAGTTTCTCCCGAAGTTCAACGAATGGGACCCAGATGTTTTCTTTTCCTTATTTAAAAGTGTCGTTAGGGATCTTAAGTGGACTAGTAAGGACAAAGTTTTATCGCTACAGACTACCCTGCATGGGCATGCCCAAGAAGCTTTTGTCGCTCTGTCTGCTATTGAGCGGAAAGATTACAAAACTGTAAAAGATGCCGTGTTAAAAGTGGGGATGGGTATTGTTTGGGTTTTTTCCAATACCGGTGCATAACTGATACTTTTAAAACGATACCGGTGCCTAAACGGTGCCAGAACCGATACTTTTTTTTAAAGCACAAAACCACGATTGACGACATTTAAGAAGGCAAAAAAATGTCTTCAAATTGAACAATATATTAATTGTTTAAGGTATACTTATAAATATAAATAACAACACTTGGCTTCAAACAACAGCTTCACACCTTTTAACTTCAAACTATGAACAATATATGAATTGTTAACAACAGTTTACAGTTTACATAAATAAATACAAAACACACACTACAGCTTCAAACTTCAGTAATTCTTTTGCAGAAATATGAGCATATTTGCCTTCAGAGACAAAAATGTATTATTTTGTTTGCATTTATTAACTGAAATTTCTCCTTTTTCTGATTTGTAAATACCTATCTTTTCAATCTTGTTTATACTTAATCTTGTTATTTTAACCCACTGGGTGCGTGAATTTGTACTGCCCTTTTAAGAGACTAGGTTCAGTTTTCCTGGCAACTCCGCTTAGTCTTCAGTCTGCGCGGTTGCTGATCTGCCTTTGGCTCTTGCCTTCTCTCCCCCTTTTACACACATATTTTTTGGTTGCATTTGCTGCACGTTGCGTTGTTTGAATCTTTTTGTGCAAAATACATACACATTTTTGACAGTTTACCTGTTGGCATTTTCTCTGTTAAATGTATGGCTAGCCTAGCTCTCTTTGTGCTTGCTTTGTGAAATGCTGCCTGCTCCTCGCTGTCATAAGACTGTTGCTATGTAATCACCAATGAGCGTGAGCGACACAGGCCAAAGTTTACGTTGGGAGATGGGGCAGTTTTATATGTGCCCAACGAAATCTACATAGCAACCAAAAAAATTATACAGATCGTACTCAGACAGCACTTACGTTACTGCTCGTTAGCTATCGCTAGTTTTGTACTGTTTTGGAACAGCCTGAAATATAATTCCTGATTATAAGACAACATTTGACGTAAATTTTGTTAATTTAGCTGCATGATTTGTTGCTGTTATTAATTTCAATCGGCTAAGGCACCGAAAGGAAGCACTGAAATCTGCGTTGCATTTCGTTCCGGGTAGGTACCGGTTGTATTGGAACCGGTGCTATATTGGTACCGGTTCTCTGTACCCAACCCTAGTTAAAAGCATATGGGCTAGTAGCAGAGGCTTACCGACAACGTTTACGGAATCATCAAAAGACTAATAAACAAACTTATGCAGGGAGCTGTCCACTTTGTTTCATCGTTGGCTTGCAGCTGAAGCTGTTGAGGAATTCGATTCATTGTGCGATTTAATGTTTTT
This sequence comes from Sprattus sprattus, assembly GCF_963457725.1. Taxonomy (NCBI): domain Eukaryota; kingdom Metazoa; phylum Chordata; class Actinopteri; order Clupeiformes; family Clupeidae; genus Sprattus; species Sprattus sprattus. The sequence continues at coordinate 31,815,483 of NC_137910.1, forward strand.
TGAGCAGTTCAAGAACATCTTGCCTGAAAGGGTGGCTATTTATGTAAGCGAACGCAAGGTAAAAACAGTCTCTGAGGCTAGTTCCCTTGCTGATGGATATTTCCTAACACTAATCATTTCAGTGAATTTTCGCTGTGCAAGGATTATTATTGCCGGGAGCAGTGCTCTAATCGTGTTAATACTGGTCCTTCTGTGAGAAATAACACTGACTATGAGGGTAAAGGTAATATTGGCAATCTTGACTAGTTAGTAGTAGTGTTGCAGCATTTTTACATTAAACGTGATGTTGCGAGATTTGTCAAATCATGTCACGTTTGGCAGGTTGCTGGTATGCCCAATGACATCATAAAACCAGCGCCTTTAAAGCCTATCCTCTCAGTTGGTGCTCCTTTTGAGCACTTAATTGTTGACTGTGTTGGACCCCTTCCAAAGTCAAAGTCTGGTATGGAGTATATGGTCAAGGTGATGTGTCAGGGCTACTCGATATCCTGCAGCATATGCCGTGAGGTCGATTAGCACTAAGGCTGTAGTGAAGTCGATGTCTCAGTTCAAAGCGACGGTGGTTCAACTTCATCTACATCTAAGAACTTTGCTGAGGCATTAAAACAGCTAGGCATAAGGCATAATCGCATAAAGCATAATCTCAGGGCGCTGGAGTGCTTTCATGCCACCTTGAAGTCCTTGTTGCGTGCTTATTGTATAGAGCTGAAGCCGGAATGGGAAGAGGGCTTGCCATGGCTCCTGCTGGCGGCACGTGCTTTCATGCAGAAAAGTACAGGTTTAAGCCCTAATGATCTCATCTTTGGCCACAAGGTGCATACTCCCCTGTCTGTTTTAGGCTGAGAGTTGGACCGTACAGAGCTACCACAGAGCTTGGCCAAGTATGTTCAGGGTTTTCATCAAGTTGTTCCTGGCATGGAAAATGGCGAGTGAAAATCTGGGTAATGCTCAAAAGAAAATGAAAATGTTATTACCGTAAGGCAGTGTTAAGGGAGTTCTTGCATTGCTGCCTATACCAGGTGAACCGTTTGGGGCCAAGTACTTGAGCTGTATACTGTCATCCGCCAGGTCTCAGAAATGAATTATGTCCTGAAAGAAGATGCAAAACACAGCTTTGTCATGTCAACCTGCTCAAGCCTTATTTCCCTTCATCTTCACAGATGCAGGGGGAGGAGGCAAGGCTGAAACCGTAAGGGCTTGCTGTGGGACCAGACGCACCTGACTGAGGATGGCTTTTGTGTGTTTGAAGAGTGAACATCGGGAGCAAGTTTTCATCCTTATTTTCTGACACACCGACCTGAACCAGCGTGATCGAACATGACATAGATAGTGGGAGACACAAAACCGGTTCGTCAAAGGTTTTATCGCATCTCACGCGACAAGTGGAAAAGTCTTGATTCATCCGTGCGGTACCTCCTTGATAAAGGATTAGCCTTACCATCTTATTCCACCTGGGCTTCTCCTTGTCTGCTTGTAAATAATAGATAATAGAGTTGCTAGAGGGTTGGAGGGGTGTGCAGTGTATTTAGATGATGCTGTCTGTTGTGCATGATGCTGTACTACTGTGAGCTAGGTAGTCGTGACATGGGTGGGACAGCACTTCTGCCTTACCAATGCAGCCAAGACCAGAGATGTGCTCTAGGCTTTAGCATTCGGATAAAGCTTGTTTCCATCTTTTCTCCGCAGTCTGTACTGGCAGACAATGGAACAGATAATGCCCATATTCCTTGAACAGTTCTTGGTAGCAGTGGCTAATAGCATTTATTCCCAGAAGGCCTGGCACAGACATCTTCTGTTGCCGCTTGGTGGGGTCCAGTGCATCTCTAAATGTTTTCACTCCTATCTTTGGGAGAGCTTTGCCCAGCACCTCCAAGTCAAGCTCAAGGTAACCCAGGTAGGGAATGGCTAGCCTATTAATTGCTTTGGACTGTAGCCAGTCACATGACTGCATCGTTTCACTGATCTGAGGTTGTACATGCTGCCAGAATAAGCTCTCATTCACCGTTGTTACCATGGAGCCGACGTCAAGGACACCCCCCAAGACGAATGTCAGTGACTTGACAACTTCTGATAAGACGGGTATAAGTAAACAAAGTCTTCTTCTGTTCTGAGCCCAACAAACCCCCTTGAAAAGGAGGTGCAGGAGGAGGTTCAGGGTGGCTGGCTTGAGACCAATGGGGGTGGTCGGTGAGACACACTAGTCCAGTCAGGGTAGCAGTTCAAGTCTTTATTTCGGACTGTAGGATGGGTGGGTGTGTGTGGAAGGCAGGTGAAGGAAAGTGTGTGGAGGGAAGGTGTGTGGTAGTGTGTGTGTGTGTGTGTGTGTGGTCTCTAGGAGGAGGAGAAATGATGTACAAATCAGTGCCAACAAATACATTGTACAGGATACCACAGACTACAACGTGTGCTCAAGTTATACAATATAAGACATATAAGAAGTGTGCCAAATAATAGTAACTGCACATACATAGTCTCAGTCTACACAGGCAATACGTAATCAAACAAACTTACTTGGTTCAATAACACACACAAAATGGTTCAGCAACGCACACAAAGACGCACATGTGAAGCATTCAAAGTCCATGTCCGTGTGAAAGGAAGGGGCTGTGAACACAGGTGTAGCTTTTGAAGGTGGTGGCAAGGTGGCAGGTGATCATGGCTGATTGGACCTAAGTGAAACCAGGTGGGGAAATATACAGGCTGGGAAAGGGGCGTGGCCGTGAGTGTGAGGGAAACAGGGAAAGTGAGGATCTTCTTAACACCCCTCCTGGTGCCGAGCTCCCAACGTCGGAGGGCGCTAGTTTTCCTGCTGCATCCGACTGTTGGCGGTTACCAAAGTCTGCCCTCCACCAGGTAAGTCACTCTGTGGTGCAACCCCCTGGAATGATGGCCCTGTACACTCTATATGTGTGCTATATGGCCAGCTTGGTTACAATGTAAGTACATGTATGGGCTTCCCATCTGCCTGGAATTTGTAGGGCCTAGGCTGAGCTGCTGCCGGTCTGTGAGTGGAACTGGGCATACTGCGTGGCTGTCCTAGATGAGTTCAAATTGCATCTAGCTGAGACTGCTGTTTGCAAAGGCACTCTGAGAAAGGACCGGCTGTAACTGCATTAGTGTCTGCCTCCTAGGAATTGCAGGAATATGCACTGGCTCGGGGAGTGGTTTGTGTGCCTACTGATAGGTGAAAATTCACCCTAGTTACCTCAGGACTCCGGAGCTGCATGAAAGTATATTTATTAGACAAACAAACAAAGACAATTGCAATTGGGCTCCCCTACTAGAGGATGGCAACCCGAGCCGAGCCCGTCGGAACCCGTCGGGTTGGGCCGGGTTCGGACAAATATTAGAAATGTATCAGTGGGCTCGGGTCGGGTTCGACACATCAGCGCGATAATGCATTGAACATTCCAAATTTTAAATATCTTAATAAATAGTGAAGCCAACTGTCTGCTTCACATGATGCAAAAGTTCGTTTTTGAGAATAAAAGAAATCACATTTAGGTGGCGGGAATTTGTTTATGTCCGTGCCAACATGATTACAGGTGGCAAAATGGCATCACGGAGAAAGTTAAAGAGAAACTGTCATCTGGAGAGTTTAAAATGATACTAAACGAAGGGAAATCTACTGTATGGAGAAATTTCTGCTTAGTAGACGATGCAGATTCTAATTAGGCTGTTGGATATGTCCAATGTAAGAAGTGTGAAGTTTTAATGAAATATGATTGACGCAACTCTCGTTCTCCACAACAACATGGATTAAACTTCGATGGTTGGATGTAGATAGTTTCAGAACGAACGTCGGCGTGCTAACAAATCTTCAATGGTAAGACTTGTCTGTTGTGCTTCCGTTAATAAAACGTGAGTTTTATTAAAGCATAGCGTGTGTAATGTGTAGCTATTTCATTCCGTGTGTTAACCTTTCCTGCTGTCTGTCTCTGATATTTGGAGATTGCAGGGGAGCAAAATGCTCCACGGCCGAAGTAGATTACTACATGTTTTTAACTTCGGGGTTTATTATTCCCTTTCCTTTACGTCTGCTGCTGGTTAGTATACAGACAGCAGGAAAGGTTAACAAACTGGATGAAATAGCTACATATTACACACGCTATTAATATGCTTTAATAAAGCTCACGTTACTCACATACTGGTTAACACTGTTACAGCACATAAATGTTTGTTGCTACATCCAAACTAGAGATGCGCGGTTGGCGGTTGCACCCGCGGACTCCGCGGTTAAACCGCGGATCGGGCGGGTGACGTGACAAAAAATAATATTTTAATTAAATTCGGGCGGGTGGCGGTTTACCCAACGAAATTCAAAATATCTACACGTTGTTAAATGTCGTTACCTACATCCAAGCACATTTTTAAATAATCAAATTTTCATCAGGCAGTAAATTGGCCTAGTTCCGTGTATGCATACAAAGCAAACAAAGGAAGCAAAAAAGTTCAAATTAAGTGACGACCCCATGTCGCGTCTCTTTGCAACGCCGCAAACCTGCAAGCTATGAGTTAGCTGTCAGTATTGGAAGAAGCCTTAACGTGTCGTAGATGAAACTGCCTGGGTTATTTTGTTTCGTTAGGCTATTAGTTATATTTTAAAACAGCCAGTCATTGTAGGCTATACCACTCGTGGAATAAGGAATTTCAAAGAGCTGATGGAGTGATTTGACTCAGAAGTGACATTGGGCATTGGCAGCGCGAGATGTTCAGAACAACTTAAACTTCTAGCTCAGTAACTTCTAGCTCAGTAACATCACCAGCTAAGAAAGAAGGTAAGAAAAATAGTCGGAAAACTTTGATTTGCAAGGCAAGCAGGCAAGTGTTGGGGTTGTTACAGTATAAAGCCTACAATGCGGTGAAATTTCGGAATTAGGCTAACAGACTTTGCGTTTCCTTCTAAACTAAAAACAAGGCTATATTACCATATTCAAATGGTGTACCAAATTGCGTTTTATTACAATGATAAAAAAGTGTAGGCCTACTAGCCTATGGTAAGGTCAGGTTTGCTGATGTGCTTGGCTATTTTAAAGTTTCTCCCTGTGCATCGATCAGAGACAGACGTCACTTCACTGATAATATTCTGGGGATAGGCTACAACATAGCCAAAAGGCTTTCATACTAGTGGCTTTATCCTTTAAATATCTTTGAGGCATTGGATCAGTCTCATTTCAAGAACTTTCTAGCCTCGTGTCAGCAGCGCCTATCAGAGCATGTGAGCGGAGCGGAGCGCCGCGCAATTCCGCTCCCTGCTCAGGAGGATGTCCGCTCATTCGCTCTGCCGCTCAACGTTGTGCCAGGGCGCTCCGCACAAAACCGCTCCGCGCTCAACTTAAATTTCCTGCCGCTACGGCGAAATCGCTCCACGCTCCGCTCAAATTTTTAGGAGAAATTATTTTCTGACATTTTCCCTTAATGTAATTATGCCAGGGCCCTGGGACAAATGGCGTTTGATTTAATGATGTCACCGATACATGTGTCAAGTCTCATTCAGTTACTCGAAATGATGCAGACAAACGGACGGTCATATCACCTAACCTGCTGATAATAATGGGCCTAAACCAGTATGACTGTCAAGTTTTTGACCGAAAAGTGTCACGTTTATCTTGCTGTACCAATAAAAGTGTAAACAAATCTGAGTTATCGTCAGACCCATCGCTTTGCAGGAACGTTTTGTGTGCTAATCGCCTACAACTGCAGGATTACCCAAAGCTACAACTGACAAAGTTTACACTTAGATAAATACCCGTAAACTCATTCCAATATTGTAAAAAGGTACTAGAAGATGTGATAACAGTACAAGGACAGTTAACAAGTCATCTTTGAGTCATCAATTACGACCAGGTATGATAAACAGCTATCTAGCCCACTCCATACAGCCCTGCCTGAAACGTAGCTACGTTATAAAGATAGACTAGCACAAATAGCTAAAATGATCAACTATCGTTGGTAACAGGCACTGATGAAAACTGCGATGTAGAGTGGTGTATTTATTACAAATGATTAGGGAAAGTGAGTAAAATAATTAGCTGGGACAGGTAACTTTTACTGGGTATAGGTAGATGTAAGATAACCACTGACTTCAGGAGAACTCCGCTCCCTCTGATGCAGACACTGATGTAACTCATAAAAAACGAAATTATGACGCGTTTTATCCAATCAGGTTGCTTGGATGCTCCCATTGAAACCCATTATATTCTACGTGAACCACCTATAAGCCGCTAGAAGCAGTTAAAATCGGAGCGGACTGGAGCAGAGTGAAATCACCGCTCCGGCCTTTGAATTTAAAACCGCTCTGCGCTCCAACCCGCTCCAACCTATTTCTTCCGCTCCGCTCCACCACCCGCTCCACGCTCCGCTCCGCTCACATGCTCTGGCGCCTATACCTAAAAACAACAGGCGGATGGCGGGCGGGTGCGGTTTTGAAAATTGGTCAAAAAAATTGGTGCGGATGGATAGCGGACGGATCATGCATTTTGTGATGCGGTTGCGGATGAAATAATAGCCCATCCGCGCATCTCTAATCCAAACTATGCGTCACCTTTGTCCTTGTACGTGCTCATCTTAAAGGAGCCGCACCATTTTACTAAACGTTCTTGCAATGTGAATCATTTAATTTAAATATGCTTATTGGCCTTATTGTGTGCGGTTGTTCGTTTAACAGCGCTTGTTTGTGAGAGAGAGAGCATCTAACTGTTGATGCCCCAGTTTAATAAAGCCAGGATATTCATAAAAGACTTAGGTCAATGTGGCATTAGTAGGCTACTATGAACAGTTGAGAAATTAATTCCGTCGGGCTCGGTTCGGATTCGAAAAAAAAAATCTTAATGGCTGTCGGTCTCGGTCCGGGCTTGGTTACTATTCTGTCGGACCGGGCCGGGCTCGGACATAAAAAAACGGCCCGAGCCACCCTTTATCCCCTACCAGCACAAGGCTGACAGTGAAGGCTATGATAAACCCTTCGTACAAGGTTTATATAGACAGAAACGATGAGACGTCGTTGTGTGGTGAGAACTGATAGAAAATCGTAAACAACAACAATCGCCGGTGGGGAGAGGCCATTTTTCCATTGACTGGAATCCTGCTTTATTTATTGTAGGTTACAAAAAATAAAGAAAATGGCGGCGATTGTTGTTGTTATCGATTTTCTATCAGTTCGCACCACACAACGACGTCTTATCTTTGCTCCTTGAATGTCGATATGTAATCGTATGGAGTTATTGAAACTTACTACGTGTAAAAAAGACTAGAAATTGAATGTTTATTTTTAAGCCTCGAAAGTTGCACTGGGTGCCTTTAAAAGATAGCTTTACTTTAGTGAACCACAGCTGCTAATTTTGCGGCCTTGTTTCTGCCTAAATCTTCTTATCTGGAGAACGGCACAAGATGTTCAACAACAATTGACTGTCTCTCGAACTGTAGCTAATTTTGAGCTCATGGCTTGTGAGAATATAGTTTTTTGAGCCAGCACTCAGCCCCCACCCATCCTGTGTTAGTCCAATGCATCAATCTAGGTTAATGTAGTTAGTGTGGAAGGCTTACATTCTCTTTAAATCTTTTTTACTGGCTAAACAGTGTATATTCTATACAAAATAATATTTTGGGACACAAAAAACCCATGTATTGTTGGAACAATTCTAATGCTCAACCCACATCACATCTCTTCCTAATAAGTTTGTAGGGCATGTTTTTGAAACATAATCTGTATTTTAAATATCTGTCCTGTTTTAGACTCTTCAAAAGTAATGGGTTATGTGTATGACTCCTTTTAGATGTCTCTTTCTTCTTCTGTTCTGTGCATGCAATTCTCTAATTACTGCGTGGCAGGTATCTGAGTCATATAAAACAAAAAAAAAATCATTGGCTTTCTTGCCAAAACAAAACTCAACAAAAAAAATCGTTTAGCGCAACCAATAGTGCAAAAACATTTTCAAATCTGTGTTTACAATTTTCTTCTTGTTGTAGACATTGTAAACCACCTCTTATTGCCATTATCATGTTCATCTTCTGATTTTGACGCACTTTTTCCCATTTTTTAGGTTATTTTATGTATTTCTCCTTTAACTGATATAGAAACCTTTTAAATTACCGTTAGTTTATGCTTCACATTAGGGTTAGTTATGTTTCTATTTTCAGACTCTCATAGTTTGTTCTTGAGAGCAATGCTGAGTCAACCCGAGCCCGACCAGAGGTCCTCCGTCTCACTCGTTTTGTGAGGAGGTTGAGGCCAGGGAATTTCCCTAGGGTGATCAGTCCCCTACTGGTTCCGGGTCAAGGCATCTCAGTAATGCGAAATCAGTCCTTTAATTGCATAAATTATGACTAATTATCAGTGTTTTACCCATTGTAAACAGTTCGTCTCAACCCCACAGAAAAATAACACACAAGTATTAGTATATTAGAGTATCTCTGACTCTTTTTCTTTATCTCTTAAGGAGACTCCTTAAAATTCAAAATCTTGTTTCCACATATGTATGTGCATTACACAGTCAGCATTTCCTTGTATTGCCATATGTTTCATATCCCCTTCTAACTGGGATATGTCATCAATTTTAGATCCCTTGTTTCCCATTTTCTCTTATTGTTAAAATCCGGCTAGACAGGTATGTCTCAATACGTTTCAGACTATATCCTTCTTTATAGCCTTTTTCTTTTTTCTTTTTTAACAATGCACCAAGAGGCCTACCAGAAGGCCCAACAGGAAAACAGAAAGTGAAAAGTGTGTTCCCTTCATCCAAGGCGAACAGGAATGTATACAGAAATATCCGGAGAAAATAGCACTAAGCGCTATCATTATGCCTTTTTGCGTTACACCATAGCAAAAGGCCTGCTTTTTCAGTAAAGTCCTCGCTTCAGGGAGGTGCTTTTAATACATGTAAAGTATACAGCCGCGGAAAAAATTAAGAGACCACTTCAAAATGATCAGTTTCTCTGGTTTTACTATTTATTGGTATGTGTTAAAGTAAAATGTACATTTTAGTTTTATTCTATAACCTACTGGCAACATTCCTACCAAATTTCAAATACAAATATTGTCATTTAGATCATTTATTTGCAGAAAAATGACAATTGGTCAAAATAGCAAAAAAGATGCAGTGTCTTCAGATCTCGAATAATGCAAAGAAAACAAGCTCATTTTTAAACTACACAATACTAATGCTTTAACTTAGGAAGAGTTCAGAAATCAATATTTGGTGGAATAACCTTGATTTAAAATCACAACTTTCATGTGTCTTGGCATGCTCTCCACCAGTCTTTCACATTGCCGTTGGGTGACTTTATGCTACTCCTGGCGCCAGTCGCGCTGAGGCAAAATAATTACTTATGAGGCGTTCACACTAGCCGCGAATTTTCGCAGGCGGTATTCCGCCTAGGGGGTTGTGGTCAGCAAAATCAGTTTGGCTGTCATGTAGTGAGTGTCAAGTAGCAAGTTCGGCTGCATTGCAGCGCTAATAGCATTTTAGCAGCTAGCTTCTTCATTCATCTTCAATCAAAGCGTTAGCAGCAAGCTAACATAACGGTTAGGAGCTTAATTTAAGACCTACAATATTCAGTTTGCCCTGACAATGTTCGTATAGTATATACACAACAAACTGAGTCGATGTAGACATATAAAAGTCGTGTAAACACCTTTATTCACATAAAAATATTTCCAGTTAAACAGACTCCCGGGACCCAGGATTAGCAGCTAGCTTCTACATTGATCTTCAATGAAAGCGTTAGCACCAAGCTAACAATAACGGTCAAGAGCTTAATTTAAGACCTACAATATTCAGTTTGCCCTGACAGTGTTTGTATAGTTTATAAACAACAAACCGAGTAGATGTAGACATATAAAAGTCGTGTATACACCTGTATTCAGCTTGATTCACATCAAATATTTTCCGAAGCAGACCTCCAAGGCTCCGCCATTTTCTTTGAAATGTTTTGATTACACCCGCCCTTCTGCAGAACGGCGAGCTCCAATTCTGACACACGCCGAGCTGATTGGTTACCGCCTGGTACACATTTGCATAAAGTTAAAGGTTCGTCAACTTTGAAAGTCAGGCGGCGGCGAATCTGGGCTCAACAGGCGAACATCGTCTCCATTCATTCCCAATAGGGGCGGGACGAATTTCGTCTGTGTGTGAACGTACCGTTAGCTTGCAACAATGGCCGCCGCTTCCGCGAGCGTGCCGAGGGGATGTAGAGGAAGATGTCGTTGTCCTTGGTAGCTCACTCAAGATGTCGACCAGAGTTGTCCAATGCCTGAAATCTGCTGTCTCTGGTCTCGTCAGGGTTTGCTGGGCTGTAGGGACACCGTGTAGTGAAGGTGGGCGTTTAAGCTACCCTTGTACAACGTCCGTTATGCTGGGCTAGCTCTAGTCAAGTTAGCCTTCAGAGCTAATCGGTTGGTAGGTCCTGTTACAGAGCAAATCTCCAATACGTCTTATCTCGTTTGTTGACTCCTTTTTCTCTCCCGTTTTCTCTCGTTCCCCTTCCCTTAGCCTCCCTTCACCCCTGACCTACATCTCCAAACTCATTGGCTTACAAATTAACACATCATAGAAACTCTTACATTTAACTGTCTCAGTATATAGTAATCAGAATAAAACACCTGGAACACATTTACCGCAACAGGAACTTAGTAGAAAGAAAAGAAAATACATTTAACATGGGTATTTAACAATACATGACCTTAACCAGGAAACATATGCAATAACAACCGTATTTATAGTTTTAATCTTTTAAATCCTATGTATTCTATTTATTAACTTATTCTATTAACACTATTAATACCCTATTCTATTTATACTATTAATGAACTTAAATCATATAGCCTATTTTTCTAAAGGGCTACATCCTCCCCTTTCTAAACTTCTGATGTCCTCATCAGACTTCTAATAGTTTTTTTTTTAATCAAACCAACAGATAAAGAGAAACCTTATTAAGCTGCGTCAGTCACTTAATCCTAATTGTATCCTATTTTAATTATAATCCCCCTATGGACTATGGTTATAGGTTCATCTTTTGCCCTACCTGGTTTGTCATAGGTAAGTCTAATGACTGGTTTAATCCGTCGTTTTTCAACAGGGTCTGGCCTAACAGGCACTTGCTGTTCTTTGTTATGTTCAACTGCTTGCCCCACATCCAACTCAGTCTCACTCTCATCCGAATCTGTACTGGCTTCAGAACTAACCGTGAGATGTGCTTCATTGAGGTCAAACCCCATATCATCCCCCTCAGCAGCCACTTCCACATCCGAATGAATCTCTGACCCTTGTTCAGACCTAGGAGCTGCCCTGGGAACCTGTGTATGGGGTTTCCGATAGCGCTCATCTAATGCTGGTTGGGAGGCTTGACTAGTTCTCGGTCTTTCAAACTCCAAAGAGGACTCACTTGTTTGTTCCCCTTCTGTTTCAGACCTTGGCACCCTTTCAGTCTTCTGTCTTGTCCTCAACTTTCTCTTTGACGTTTGAGGAAGTTCATCATCTGTCTCCAACTCGGGCACTCGGACAAACTGCCCTATAGGAAGAAGATGTTCACGGTGAATGGTCTTCACTCGACCCCGAGCTCCCTCTGGTTGGACACGAAAAACTGGCAAGTTTGGCATTTTCTCCATTACAATGTGAGGCGTTCTGCTCCACTGATTCTGGAGTTTATGCTTTCCATTCAGCCCCAAGTTCTTGAGTAACACTCTGTCCCCGACCTTTAACATCTGGAAAGACACTCTTTTGTCATGGGACCTCTTGTTCCGCTGATGTGTCTTATTGGCAGCCTCTGTGGCCAAGTGATAGGCACTCTTCAAATCTTCAGCCAACTTTGCTACATACTGAGAGTGCGGAATGTTGTTAGGATCCGCAGCCACACCAAAACAGAGGTCCACTGGGAGTCTGGCTTCACGGCCGAACATAAGGTAGTAGGGAGAAAACCCAGTCGCATCGCATTTTGTGCTGTTGTATGCGTGGACAAGATGTCCGACGTGCATACTCCACTGACGTCTCTTCCCTTGACTCAGGGTCCCAAGCATTGACAATAGGGTTTGATTACATTTTTCCGGCTGAGGATCACCTTGTGGGTGATATGGTGTCGTCCTTGACTTCCGTACCCCTAGTATCTTCAGCATCTCTTTGATCAGTTGACTTTCAAAGTCGCGTCCCTGATCCGAGTGGATCCTTGCAGGCAGTCCATAATGGATGAAAAACGTATCCACTAGGACTTTAGCAACTGTAATCGCTCCTAGTCGGAAATGCTTGCGCATATCTAGTGAAATGATCAGTCATTACTAGTATGCTATTCATTCCTTTGCTGTCTGGTTCTACTGACAGACTAGGTCCATCCCTGTAAGCAAAATGACGTCCCCTAGATGTCCTGTTATGGTCTCTCTGAACGTTCTAAAAACGTAAATGTGTATGGTTCCCGTGACAACTTTAGGACGTTTTGCACGACGTTCCAAGACCGTCCCGAGGACGTTGCGGTGACAACTGGGAAACATTTTCTATAGGTCCTGGGGACGTTATGCAGGACGTTGCAAGCACCTCCCGAGGGCATTGTGGTTACGTCTGAGGAACGTGTTTCTATAGGTCCTGGGGACGTTCTGCAGGAAGTTGCAAGAACGTCCTGAGGGCATTGAGGTGACATCTGGGAAACGTGTTTTAGACGTCCTGGGTACGTTATTAAAGGATGCACCGCGGACGTAGCAGGCACGACCGTTTTTGCTGAGCTAAATTAATAAAATAAAATAATAATAGATCGCGGAGCCGTCATTTGGCTTACAGGGCGCACACACACACACAAGTTCAAGTTAATTTATATTACACATTTCATATGATATGCATAGACACACACACAGACACACACGATTACAAACTTGATTGCGGGCATGGGAATTGAACCGTAAACCTTCCTATTACTAAACCAGATCGCTACCTATTGTACTAACACTGTCTGATTACTATTTTGTCACTTTAACACGTTTATCACAGTGTGAGACAGCCAACAAACGTAGTCTTTTTTTCCGAGGGTTTGAGGAAAAGCATATTGTAGCGATCTCAGTCACTACGCATCCTTAATGATTCCTTTTTTAATTAACATCCATGGCACGTCACGGACGTGCGGGCAGGGAGGCAGAATAACTAGCCAAACTAAGAATGATGAAATAAAATAAATATGAATGCTTCTCTACTGATCTGTGCTATAAATGTAATGTCTGCATGATTCCAATACAATGCATACATAAGAAGGTCTATCAAGTGTCTATAGCTTTAACATTGAGCTTTCCACAGGCCTTCAAAGATGCTGCAGAAAAGATGCAACAGAACGTATAGAGCTCACCGGTCAAATTGTCTGATTGGAATTTCTTTAAAAATCCCGTCTCGCAAACACAATCTGGATTTGACAACAATCCTAATATTTAGCCCTATAAAGCAAATGTGCACTGCCCTTATTATGTTTTAAAGGAACAGGCTAATCTGCCGTTAGAAAGTTATTTAACAACACGCATATGCTGCATTTTAAATAAAGCGCAAACCCTCGGTTTCAAACGAGGAGCGAACTGAGTGAGAAGGATCCAACATGGCCAAGCAGACTAGCCTTAAAAGCTTTTTTTCAGAGGCCAAACACAACTGATGAGGGTAAACCTTCTGACGACGATGAACCTATAATACCTGCAGTGTTGCATCTGAACGCGTTTAATTTTATTATACTGTCTATGCCTGTGCGTTAGCGCCGAAGTTGCGTATCCGAGAGCGGTATTGCAGACAGAGATTTGGAAAAATTAGGCTATAGCTCGCACTCGCAGCATATTGAAAATTGGAGCTGTGAACTTAGTTCAAAATTTTGAATGATGAACAATGAACTGAGCTACTTCATGTAGAAAGTGAACTTTCCAAACACTGAATACCTGAAGCCCTAGATGTTCGAACAGCATCACCAGAGAAAAAGCTGAAATGTCGGGCGTCTATGTCGTTATGGAGTGACAAGTTCTCTTGGCTCAGGTGCGAGGTAATTGATAGTCACAGTAAAATGTTCTGTTAGCAATGCGAAAAGGCGACGCAAAGGATTCACAAGAGGGTCGAATAATTTAAGAATCTCTGCTCTCATTAAACAGAGCAATGATCATGTTGCGGCGCTCATTTTAACGCCACAGCAGGTTGCGATTAAAGGCCACTTATTGACGCGCATCAGACATTAATGTTTTTGTTTCCCATTGTTAACTTAGGAAAATAAACATGTTGCATTCTAAACTACCTGATTATGTTATTATTTAAGCTATGCAGGCCGTCAGTTTTCTTCAATAGGCTAATTTGCCGTTAGAAAGTTATTTAACAACACGCATATGCTGCATTTTAAATAAAGCGCAAACCCTCGGTTTCAAACGAGGAGCGAACTGAGTGAGAAGGATCCAACATGGCCAAGCAGACTAGCCTTAAAAGCTTTTTTTCAGAGGCCAAACACAACTGATGAGGGTAAACCTTCTGACGACGATGAACCTATAATACCTGCAGTGTTGCATCTGAACGCGTTTAATTTTATTATACTGTCTATGCCTGTGCGTTAGCGCCGAAGTTGCGTATCCGAGAGCGGTATTGCAGACAGAGATTTGGAAAAATTAGGCTATAGCTCGCACTCGCAGCATATTGAAAATTGGAGCTGTGAACTTAGTTCAAAATTTTGAATGATGAACAATGAACTGAGCTACTTCATGTAGAAAGTGAACTTTCCAAACACTGAATACCTGAAGCCCTAGATGTTCGAACAGCATCACCAGAGAAAAAGCTGAAATGTCGGGCGTCTATGTCGTTATGGAGTGACAAGTTCTCTTGGCTCAGGTGCGAGGTAATTGATAGTCACAGTAAAATGTTCTGTTAGCAATGCGAAAAGGCGACGCAAAGGATTCACAAGAGGGTCGAATAATTTAAGAATCTCTGCTCTCATTAAACAGAGCAATGATCATGTTGCGGCGCTCATTTTAACGCCACAGCAGGTTGCGATTAAAGGCCACTTATTGACGCGCATCAGACATTAATGTTTTTGTTTCCCATTGTTAACTTAGGAAAATAAACATGTTGCATTCTAAACTACCTGATTATGTTATTATTTAAGCTATGCAGGCCGTCAGTTTTCTTCAATAGGCTAATTTAGAAGCAGAAATAGATATTTGGCCGGCTTATCATTAAAATGTCTCGCAAATGAAAAACATTTTTCTCTAGCGGAACCTCTGGTTCAGAGAGGACCATCAGAGGACGTCAAGGGGACGTTTTGGAAGGACCGAATGCGAACGTCCCACAGAGGACCACAGGTAAAGGTTAGAGGGACGTTTTTAAAGGATGTCCTGGGGACGTATGCTGAGAGACCAAATAAGAATAATAGTAAATAGTCCGTTTTAAGGCTCATACGAACGTCACGCAGAGAACCTGCAGGTAAAGGTAACGGGGACGTTTTTAAAGGACGTCCTGGGGACGTGTGATGACCAAATTATAAGGTTCCCTAATAGTCCGTTTTAAGGCTCATGCGAACGTCACGCAGAGGACCTGCAGGTAAAGGTAACGGGGACGTTTTTAAAGGATGTCCTGGGGACGTATGCTGAGAGACCAAATAAGAACGTTCCCTAATAGTCCGTTTTAAGGCTCATGCAAACGTCACGCAGAGGACCTGCAGGATAAGGTAACAGGGACATTTTTAAAGGATGTCCTGGGGACGTATGCTGAGAGGCCAAATAAGAACGTTCCCTAATAGTCCGTTTTAAGGCTCATGCGAACGTCACGCAGAGGACCTGCAGGATAAGGTAACAGGGACGTTTTTGAAGGACGTCCTGGGGACGTGTGCTGAGAGACCAAATTATAATGTTCCCTAAAAGTCCGATTTAAGACTCATGCGAACGTCACAGAAGGACCAAACGTAGACTTGCTACGAACGTCAAAAACGTTCTGGTAACGTCCTCTAGCGAACGTTGTGCCGGGGACCAATTGGGGACGATTGGGGACCTTGCGAATGTCCTGTTAACGTCCTGGGGACGTTCCCTGTTTGCGGGGATAGGCCCACTACTGGTTATCTGATGTAAAGGTGCTTGAGCTGGACCCTTGCGTGTGATACAAGCTCCACAGTTCCGGATGTATCTCTCAATCTCACTATACATTTTGGGCCAAAAGAAACGCTGTCTCACTAAATCAGTAGTTCTCTCTATCCCTAAATTACCCATATGGTCATGCATGGACTTCAGAATGATAGGAACATGTTTGGATGGTAAGACGAGTTGATTGACTTCTGTTCCTGAGGCTTTCTTGCTTACTCTGTACAGCAATCCTTGTTTGAACGTCAATCTGGTCTGCTCTCGCTTCATAAGTTCCACCTCAGGTGGCAGGTTGTTGTCTCTGGGCCACTTGCCCTTCTTTACTGCCTTGATGACCAATCCATGTGTCCTCATTCTGGGCCCTAATCAGGTCATCCCTAGTCAACGACTCTAGAGTTCCATCATTCATCTGGACGGGATGAGCATAAGCATCTGGGACACATTCTGGGGGTGCACCCAATTGGACTGCATACTTTGGTGATAGGTCAACATGCTCCTCAACATTTACCCGGTGACAGATGGCCTTCACTCCAGGTAAGGGAATGTCTTCCTATTCTCTAGAATCATCACCGTCAGGTAGTCTAGAGAGCAGGTCTGCATCAAGATTATTTTTTCCCTGGCGGTACTGAATGGTAAATTCATATGTCACCAACGAGGCGAGCCACCTATGCCCTGTGGCGTTCAGCTTGGCGGATGTTAACACATATGTGAGCGGGTTGTTGTCCGTCCAGACAGTAAACTTAGCTCCGTACAAATAGTCGTGAAACTTGTCCACAACAGCCCACTTCAGGGACAAAAACTCCAACTGGTGGATTGGGTAGTTAAGCTCAGACGGGGAGAGCTTCCTGCTTGTAAAAGCTACTGGTCTCAAGCCTTCAGGATGAGAGTGATACAAGACAGCCCCAAGTCCCTTGAAACTAGCATCCACATGTAGCACATAGGGCTTGTTGGGATCAGCAAATGCCAGGACTGGGGCATTGGTGAGACAGTGAATGATCTTGTGGAATGCCTCCGTACATGGCTGGTCCCATCTTGCACCAAACGGCTCAGACTCCTTAAAGTACCCCTGCTTATGCTTCTCAGCAAACTTGTGTGTTCTCTGTGTTGGAGCATATCCCTTGGTCAACTCAGTTAGTGGTCTCACAATAGCGGAGTAGTTAGCGATAAATCTTCTGTAGTAACCACAGAACCCAAGAAATGATCGCAGATTCTTTAACTCAGTAGGCTGTGGCCAGGTCTTAACAGCTTCTACTTTTGATTGATCAGTTGCCACTCCATCGGCTGAGACAATATGTCCAAGGTAGGACACCTGTGTTTGGCAGAATTGGCACTTATCCACAGAGACCTTCAATCCTGCTTCAGCAAGGCGATCGAGGACACGGAGTAAGCGCTCCTCATGCTCCTCCAGTGTTTTCCCAAAAATAATCAAGTCATCCAAATAGACAAGGACTTGGAGCAGATTCATATCACCCACTGTTTTTTCCATTAGACGTTGGAAAGTCGCGGGGGCCCCTGTGATCCCTTGAGGCATTCTTTCAAATTGGTAGAAGCCTAACGGGCAGATAAAGGCAGTCCTCTCTTTATCTTCTTCCTTCATTGCAATTTGATAGTAACCACTTCTTAAATCGAGTACTGAAAACCACTGGCTACCCGAAAAACAGTCCAGAGCATCATCTATGCGTGGAGTAGTATACTGATCTGGCACTGTTCTTCGGGTGAGTGTGCGGTAATCAATGCTTACACTACCATTGCGGTAATCAATTCTTACACTACCATTTTTTTTTCTCGCTACCACGATTGGTGATGCATAAGGGCTTCTTGATTCCTTGATAATGCCAGCAGCTAACAGCTCTTTGATGTGTCTCCTGACGTCGTCAATATCAGCGGGCGCTATACGTCTTGATCGCTCGCGGAAAGGGCGTGTGTCAGTCAATCGAATGTGATGTTCAACGCTATGGGCCAATCCCACATCCCAATCATGCAGCGAAAAAAATATATGCTCTCTCAAGCAATTTTTTGCACAATCTCTTCTTCCACACCTCTGGGACAGTTGACTCACCAAAGTTCAAATGACTAACTATCTGGGACTGACACTACAGGGTCAACTGGATGCAAACACCCCATCACAGTCCCTACAGGTAAGTTCACTTCTCATTGTCACTCATTCTGCACATGAACAGGAAATCGTTCAATCTGTATTGCCGCTTTCGACACTACCACTGGCTCCAGGAATACTCCAGCGGGCAATGGGAAGGTATCTGATGCTTCCACCATGAGCATTTCATTTGTAAATGGGTGCTTTAGCTCCACATGGCAATCTATGCAGCGACGGCTTTGTGGTGGCAATGTCAATGGTTTAGACCCTTACCACTGTACAGATCCAACATCTTCTTCTACTTGTGTAGAGTTTGTGGGTGGCTTCACACAGCTAGCCTTGAGGCCTAAAGTCTGTGAGAAATCAACTCCTGTGGTCTCTTTGCACAGTGAGGCCAAGCGTTTGAATAGACCTGCGTTAGTCCCTAAAATCACTTGGGTCTGATCTGGGCTCTTCAGGCCAGCACAGAGATGGCTTCTGGAACACCAGTCACATCAGCAGGGAATTCCATGGTCACTACAGTGTTGGGCAAGTTATTGAAAATTAGTACTTAGTTACAGTTACTAGTTACTTCTTTTAAAGGTAATTGAATTACTTCCCAGTTACTGTATATCAAAAGTAATTAGTTACTAGGGAAAGTAACTTTTAAGTTACTTTTATATCTGCGTTTAATATAATGAATATGAACAGTCAAACCCAATAAACATATATATTTTTTACCTAATTATTTTAAACAACAGGGCAACATGCCTTCAAATCAAGCAGTAGTACAAAAGTCCCTTTTAACACTTAACTTAAAACAAAACAACTGTCTCAGTCATTTAACAGTTTTTTTTACTACATTAGGCCCAATGTAGTTAAAGTGATTGGCTTACAGTATTAACACCATGTTACAAACCCATTTTAAATAAACATGGGAGTGGAACATAAAGACCAGGAAACAACTGGTGCGGGGTCAAGTATGGCGATTTTTATTTGTCAAGATCTCAAAAGTTTACAAAAACGGCGTCGGACGCCTGGACAACAACAAAACAGAGGATGTCACGTAACTCAAAAGTCTAGGAGGAAAATAAAAACCCTATTATAAAAACCTAACTTTAAAATCCAGAAACTTTCTTACCTCCTCGAAATGAAAACACGTGAATCTTCCGCAAGCTTCCTGACTCCTTAACTAAAGCCTGTGTCGTGCTCAAAGTTGAAAGAAAATAATCACCACCTCGCCACCAATTACAAAAGTCAAGGTTATCTAACAAGACAATAATGATTATGCGCTAAGGGCAGAGTAATTCGAGTTTTGCCAAGAGCTTCTTAGAACGCGACGTGCAGCATGAGAGAGCAGAGCAGAGAGCGTGGAGATTGGAGGCTGGAACTTTTATCCACGGCTCGGCCAATGAGGGCACTCCTTCCCATGGGCACACCTGCACACAACCACACTAGAGGAAGCAGAGCGCAATCAGGGCAACAATTAGTGGTTACAATTAAGACCAGTGAAAGCCAAACTAGGGATGGAAAAAGAGGGCCACGTAACACCCCCACCCTTAAGAAATAAGTTGGTGGCAAAATTAACCAACTCTACAATATTGTAGTAAACTAGGAAAAACACCAGTTAAGATTACAATAGTAAACCAATACAATAATACTTACCACTAACTTACCCGACAACTTATTTGGTAACAGTGTTTTACGCACGGGATAAAGCGTCAGCAACAACATTATCCCGACCACGAATGTGCTTGATGTTTAAATTAAAACCTTGAAGGACAAGGCACCAACGCATTAACCGCTGGTTGCTGTTGCACATGCGGTGAAGAAAAGTTAGCGGATTGTGGTCCGTAAACACAGTCACAGTCGCCGCTCCACCTACATAAACCTCAAAGTGCTGGAGCCCCAGCACGAGCGCAAGCGCTTCTTTTTCGATGGTAGAATAAGCGCGTTGGTAGTGGTTGAATTTTCGCGAGAAAAATCCAACAGGGTGGTCTAGACCATCGGTACCTTTTTGGAACAAGACCGCCCCTGCGCCTAAATCACTTGCATCGACTGCAATGGAGAAGGGTAGGCTAAAGTTTGGGGCAGCCAAAACGGGAGCAGTGGTGAGCAGCGCTTTAACGCATTCAAACGCCGCTTGACAGGCGTCTCCCCACTTAAACACGCGTTTGGTACTAAGCATGTCCGTAAGAGGGGCAGCGACTGTGGAGAAATTCTTACAGAAGGACCTATAGTACCCCACCATTCCAAGGAACCTGCGTAATTCACGTCTGGTGGTAGGAGCAGGGAAAATCAGAATTGCCTCCACCTTGGAGTGGACCGGACGAACCTCCCCACGCCCAACAACTTTTCCGAGGTACACCACCGTGGCCTGGCCAAAGACGCACTTTGCTAAATTAACGGTCAAGTTCGCTTTTGACAGCCGGTCAAATACAGTAGCCAAGTGTTCCATGTGTGACGGCCATGTGGCGCTGTACACGATCAAATCATCTAAATATGCCTCACAATTAGACACGCCATCCAACACACTATTGATTAAACGTTGAAATGTGGCGGGTGCGTTTCGAAGACCAAAGGGCATACACAAATAGCGCAGGAAGTGGTCTGGTGTAACGAAGGCTGAGATTTCTTTGCCACGCTCGGTTAGAGGAACTTGCCAATATCCCTTAAGGAGATCTAGCTTGCTAACATGATTGGCCATACCAAGGCGGTCAATGCAGTCATCCATGCGAGGTAACGGATAACTGTCTGGCTTAGTCACCGCGTTAACGCGCCTAAAGTCAGTGCAAAACCTGAATGTGCCGTCAGGCTTTGGGACCAACAGGCAGGGTGAACTCCATGGACTATTACTGGCCTCAGCAATGTTGTTTTCCAGCATAAATTTAACTTCCTGCCTCATTACTTCACGCTTCAATGGGTTTGCACGATATGGATGTTGCCGGATTGGTTTCGTGTTCTCGACCTCAATGTCATGCACTATAGCGGTAGTACAGCGAGGAACATCAGAAAACAGGGACTCGTGTGATTCAAACAACGCCGTTAAACCGGTGGCCTCGGACTTAGAAAGGTGTGCTAAATATGAGGATAGGTCATTCAAGATTTCAGAATTTTTCAGCCTCCCTTCAATGACTTCCATAGAAGGGCCAGGAACATCAGGAGGTGGATCAGAGAGGACAGTGGCAGCGCGCGGAACAGCTACAGCGGCAATTTCAGCACTAGGTGCCGTGACCAACAAACGCTTACTGTCACCGTCACTACAGGTGGCTGCGTGTGTGTCAGACTGTGAGCGTCGCGTGCGATAAGGCTTTAACCTGTTAATGTGGCACAAGCGTGTTACTTTCCTACGATCAGGAGTGGCAATCACATAATTCAGGTCACCTACCCTACGCTCCACTCGATAGGGCCCCGCATAACGCGCTTGTAAAGCAGAGCCCATCACAGGCAGTAAAACCAGTACCTTGTCACCCGGAGAAAAGTGGCGAGACACAGCTTTTCGGTCATACCGTTTCTTCATTTTCCCCTGGGCGACTTCGAGGTTCTCCTTGGCCAGTTGACATGCACGCTGGAGCCTATAACGCATTTTAGACACATAATCAGTCAAATCAGGGTAGTTAGTAGATTCAGTAAGCCACGCATCTTTCAAAACTCTCAATGGCCCACGCACAGTGTGCCCAAAGACAAGCTCTGCAGGGCTAAACCCCAAACTCTCCTGGACCACCCCGCGTATAGCAAAGAGAGCCATCGGAACCCCCTCGTCCCAGTCACGCTGAAATTCAAGGCAGTAGGTTTTTAACATCGTTTTGAGGGTTTGATGAAAACGCTCGAGTGCGCCTTGGGACTGCAGGTGGTAACTGCTCGACGTGACATGCTGAATTGCCAACTGTTGCATGACCTGTTTGAACACTCTAGACATGAAATTGGTCCCTTGATCTGTCTGGACCAATTTTGGGAGACCAAACATAGAAAAAAAGTTCAGCATCGCCTTCAGAACAACGGGTGCTGTAATCTTCCTAAGTGGAATGGCCTCGGGGAAACGCGTTAAACTACACATTATCGTCAGTAGATATTGGTTTCCGGATTTGGTTTTCGGCAGAGGGCCAACACAGTCCAAGATAACGCGTTCGAATGGTTCTGACGACACTGGGATCGGTTTTAACGGGGCAGGCGGAATTACCTGGTTCGGTTTCCCTGCCACTTGACACGGATGACAGGTCGTACAGAACTTTGCAATATCGCGCTTAATTCCTGGCCAAAAGAAATTATGCATTATTCGGTCTGCCGTCTTTTTGATACCCAGATGTCCCGCAAAGTGGTGGTCATGAGCTAGACTAAGTATTTCCTCTCTATAAGCGGTTGGCACGACAATTTGATTCACAACATGCCAAACATCATGTGCAGGGGCAGTCAACGGCCGCCACTTGCGCATTAACACGCCATCCTGTACAAAATATCCTTGTGGACCAACATCACTATTTGACAAGGCCTCTGGGAACAGTGGCGAGAGAGAGGGGTCGTCTTTTTGCTCTTTAATGAGTTGCTCGCGATTTAGAGGCAAACTAGCCGAGACCGAAGGAGAAACGCAAGGCAACTGGACACCATCAGCCGACGGACGCGCAAGGAAGGTGTCACTGAGACCAACCACATCATCTGGACTATCATCTTCTACGCGCTGCGCCATGGCGCGTGTAACAACACTGGACGGAAAGACTTCAGGGTAAACCGTGGACATGTCATCATTATCACCTGAAGATTTAGGAGACACAATTG